>NW_013669369.1:103890-115742 GCF_000517525.1 Limulus polyphemus
GAATTGTCAGATTTTGTTACAGGAAGGATAGTTGGTCAAGCAGATGGTGGAATAAGTTAGCGGCAAATTTTGCAGAATTTGGGAATCCCGCTTTCGACAGTCAACAGTATCATCGTGCAGTTCAGGAAACACGACAAGGAAACAACTGAGCAGCGTCCAGGTCGTTCTGGTCACTTGCAGAGCACAAAAAGGGCTGTCAAGAGGAGCATCGAAATGGATCCGAGATCAACGACTGCAGAAGTGGCCAAAGTTGATTGGATGAGCCCGAAATATGTTCAACGGATTCTCCACAGATTGGATTATCGTTGCAGAGCAGGTAGACGGAAACCCTTGTTAAGACCTGCCAACATAGTCAGACGAAAGAAGTGGGCAAATGATATGATGACCAAGCCTCTGGACTTTTGGAAGACCGTATTGTTCTCAGACGAATCAAGATTCGCACAATTTTCGGACAGTGGAAGGATATGGGTCTGGAGAATGCCTCACCAAGAGTTTTGGCTCAACAGATTGCAGCCAACTGTGAAGCATGGTGGTTTCAGCGAGCTTAGTGGAGTGCGTTGGCAACATAAATTTTGCGAAATACGTCGAAATATTGGAGGAAGGACTCTTGCCATTTTATTTCTCGGGTTTCGTGGACAAGAACACAACGTTGTTCCAGGAAGATGGAGCACCATATCAGACTGCTAGAAACACCCAAAAGTGGCAGGAAGAAAATGGTATCAGAAGTTGTACTGGCCGAGCCAATCTCCTGACATGAACCCCATCGAAAACCTCTGGGCCATACTCGACCGACAAGTCAAGAAACAACCAGAAAAACCAACTTCGAAGAGCGATCTACTCCAAGTTTTGAAGCAATAGTGGGCGAAAATCCTACAATCTAAAATTGACGAGATGATTCTCATGATGCCCCAAAGGATCAACGAACTCCACGAAGCGAAAGGAAGATCTACTAGATATTAATTAAATTATAAATAGATCAATTCATGTGAATATGACTGAAAATTTTCATTTTTTATGAAAAGGTGGCGTCTATTTACTTGTGACCACGCTGTGTACTTCAAGTGGCAGGTGCTGTTGATTGATTGTCTTCTCTCTTGTACATAATTCAAAATTATGGTCTCTAAACTGGCTGTTTAGCCTATTGTGTGCATACGGTGTTGTTCAGAACTAATTCACTTTACCAGATTATCCAAAAAGACAAGGAACTGATTTACAACGACTTATTATTTTAATTATTTACGTAACTAAGGTAATACGTGGAAACTCGTGACTTATCTCTTACTTTACTTTAATATTCAAACTTCTAAGTAGTGTTTTGTATTTCTATTTTTACAGAAAACGTGTCTGAAGCTACTACCTGAAAGCTTGTAAAGCGTTAGAAATCATTGGACCTAACATACATCGCAGATGTTGTTTTTTTTTCTTCATATTATTCTTAATATTTTCCCATTTCGGATTTTAAGTGAGAGGTTATAACGTGTCATTTAATTGTTGCTACCACGGAATCCAAAATTGAAGCAGACAAAATCAGAATTAATATACACCATGTGCTCACTTTCAAAATATGACAAAACTAAAATATAACCTCACCAGCAATTAAATCAACGCCTTAAAATAACTAAGATCTAACAATAGGATATATATAAGAGTTTACAAGGCCGGTTGTACGCTACTCGTAGGTAGAACACAATATAAAGCAGGGTTTACACCTTATTAAATGAAGGACCTTACACCTTACTCAAAGGTGATCAACCAACAAAGATATTTGGCCAATATAGATCTGGAACATATGTTATCGGGACGAGGGATGATAATGGGTGAGTATAAGAGGAAAACATGTGTTAGTAGTGAAAATAGGGCAAACTTCAACCGGTTTTTTAATGTTCCAATATAGATCTGGAACATATGTTATCGGGACGAGGGATGATAATGGGTGAGTATAAGAGGAAAACATGTGTTAGTAGTGAAAATAGGGCAAACTTCAACCGGTTTTTTAATGTTTTCCAATATAGGCTCACTGGTACAAAATGTTACTAAGTACTTAGTCAAGAGATTAAGCCCTCTACGTGAAACTAACTCCTATTTCCTCAAAAGCCCGCCCCCCAGTGGCACAGCGGTATGTCTGCGGACTTACAATGCTAGAAACCGGGTTTTGATACCCGTGGTGGGCAGAGCACAGATAGTCTTGTGATTAATTACAAACAAACACAAATTCTCTCATAAACTCTATATTTTATAGATAGGATAAAGGTTAAGTTGGACCAAGAATATATCCTGGGGGTCTTTCCTTTACCTCAATATCAGTCGAACAGGCCTTAATCTGTTTAAGAATAAAACTAGAAACAGACAATCCTGACATAGAACATTTTATCAATCTAATAAAGTAGAGAATAATAAACATTCATTATACCCATAATGGGGCAGTTGTATAAACAAAATAACTGACTAGCGATGGGATAACCTCCTCCCCCTTGCCTCTCTAAATAAAACTAGAAACAGACAACCCTGACATAGAACATTTTATCAATCTAATAAAGTAGAGAATAATAAACATTCATTATACCCATAATGGGGCAGTTGTATAAACAAAATAATTGACTAGCGATGGGATAACCACCTCCCCCTTGCCTCTCTATCTAGTGACCTCTACATGTCCTTTCTAGAACTATTTGGGAATAAGTTCACACACATAAAAAAACCTGATTAAGATACTTTGAGGACAATATTTTTATATGACGTCATAAGGAAGATAATCTACTCGATTTGGTAAACCAAATGTCCGTATTTCATTTTTAGATGTTAAAACAAAACACGCGTCATCATTATGCCGCCATAAAAGACCCAATCACAGCCTGTTGCAAAAAATATTTTCCTACTTCACCCACGCATCTGCAAAAAAAGGCTTACCAACTGAACTGAAATACTTAATAAATGTAGCAATATCTTTAGGTTTTAACTCTAATATCATACATAGAGCTTTTATTAGACTTCGAAACAGTGAAAAATATCACTTTAACTCTAGCTTTTTTCCCTGTCAACAACGAGATATATCTAATCCCTCGATGGAACAACGGTACATCTACGTACTTACAGTGCTAAAATCCGGAGTTCGATTCCTTGCGGTTAACATAGGAAATAGTCCAATGTGGCTTTGCTTTAAAACAAAACAAACAAATTACCAGACTATTTATGGTTTGTTTGTAGTTAAGCATAAAGCTACACAAGGGGCTATCTGTGCTCTGCCTACCACGAGTATCGAAACCTTTGGAGGGCATCTGTTTAATATTATAAACATTGATGTCAAAACTGTATTCAAACCTCCACACAAGATAAACGGTTTACTACCTAACCTGAAACAACCACCACTGAAGAAACAAAACTAAGGCATACATAGTATCCTGTGCAAATGTCATGTTTGTTGGAAATAAGATGCAAAGAACGCCAAGGTCACATGCGTAGAAGTGAAATTTGTTTTAACATGCTTATGCCATTCCAAAACCAGAAGACGATTACAAAAGCTATGTGTAAATTTAGTTAATATTATTGTATGTGATACAGGGTCAGCAAAGTACTTATAAAACAAGAGGTTGACTAAAATCCCAAGATACTCCTCCATCTAACAGATTGAGATGTTGAGTGACTATATTATTAAGAGATGTTTATTGTACGTGGCAACTCAGAAATCTGGATGGAAATATTATCGATGTTGACATTACATTAGAACAGTTACATTACATTACATTAGAACAGTTACATTACATTAGCGACGTGAGTAAAACTATCTCTTTATAAAACCAAAGGGAATTTCTTACGTTTTTTCCAGCATTAATGTTCTCCCTAAGCCACACGCATTACCAATGAATAGTGGGATTGACCATCACATTATAGCGTGAAAAGGTAAGCATGTTCGGTGACGGGACTCAAACCAGCGACCCTCAGCTTCTGAGACGATAAGCACTAGCCACCAGGCAATGCCAGACCAATAAATAGGGATCTAGAGGTTTGGACCCGTATTTTAAACGTACATTAAATATCGTATGGATAACTTTCAAATAAACTCCAAGGCTATTCAACAAAGTAGGCAAAGTAAGTTTCGAAACATATCTGTAGTCTGTAGGATTTGGGTAATGTATTATAGTAATTTTATTATTGACATTAACAATATTTTAATATTGAGGTTAATTGAAAGACATTTGAATTAGGTTTTGATTTGAAACATTAGTAATAACATAACTTATTATAACCTGAATTTTTAAAAATATGTTGAAAAAAGGATAAAAAAGATTTAGAAATTGTATATTTTATATAAATTTAAAAAGTATAGTTATTACTTGTATTTAGTTGTTTTCTAGTTTTTCTAGTTTTTATGCTGAAGGGTAAGAAGCTAGTGATGCTACGAAAGCGGTTAAATAAAGAAGAGTTTGATAAATAAAGAACAATTTGAAAAAAAGGAAAGGATTGGAGTTTTCTTATATATATGTATTATTAAGCTATTGTTCTGAGCAAAATTACATCAAGAAAGACATAATTACATCAAGAAAGAAATGCAGATATTCCTGTGAGCACAAGTACCACAAGAAAAACATCAAGGAGATATATCGGAAGTACAATTATTCATGTTTGCACAAGTACCACAAAAAAGACATCAAGGAAACACACCAGAAATACAGTTATTGTGCAAACGTGAATAACTGTACTACTGTTGTATCTCCTTGATATTTGTCTTATGGTACTTCTGCAAACGTGAGTAACTGTACTTCTGGTGTATCTTCTTCGTGTCTTTCTTGTGGTACTTGTGCAAACGTGAATAACTGTACTACTGTTGTATCTCCTTGATATTTGTCTTATGGTACTTCTGCAAACGTGAAGTACCACAAGAAAGACACGAAGAAGATACACCAGAAGTACAGTTACTCACGTTTGCAGAAGTACCATAAGACAAATATCAAGGAGATACAACAGAAGTACAGTTATTCACGTTTGCACAAGTCCCACAAGATAGACACGAAGGAGATACACTAGAAGTACAGTTACTCACGTTTGCAGAAGTACCATAAGAAAAATATCAAGGAGATACAACAGTAGTACAGTTATTCACGTTTGCACAAGTACCACAAGAAAGACACGAAGAAGATACACCAGAAGTACAGTTATTCACGTTTGCACAAGTATTACAAGAAAGACACGAAGGAGATACAACAGTAGTACAGTTATTCACGTTTGCACAAGTCCCACAAGATAGACATCAAAGGACATTTACCCATGTGAACAGACGTCCATGAAAAAAATACATTAAGGAGGTTGCACCGGAAGTAATGTTACCCAAGTAAGGTCCTTCGAAAAAGAAATCAAGGAGATACATAAATAATATAGCTATTCATGTGAACAGACAAGAAACAGACGGCAGAGGCACTCGTATGCCTGTATACATCAAATGTTTGTGATATCCTTACACTAATTTAATATGAAAAAAAAAGGTCTCACAAGGAAGACATCAATAAGTAAATTATGGTGTCTATCGTTGTTCAACAATTAACTCGATGTATTAAAAGTGTCTTTAGGATTTAATATCCATGTTGTCCATCATCACTTCAGCTATTATGGCGACATCGTATCGTTGTATGAAATACTGAAAGGAAGATTTGGTTGTATCATGTGTCGACGTATGAAGCCTAATAAGAAATAGTTTAGCACGAATAAGCTTTTAGCTTGTCTTATGTGTCGTTACATATATATAAGACGGTATCATGATTCGTAACAGTCAAATAATGCATGTACTGATTTGTTAAAAAGGTGGATTTCAGAGTATTTTGAAACTGGAAAATATTTTACGTTCTATACAACCTACAAAGAAATTGACATGGCAAAGTCACATGTTTGCCTATCTATACTTTCATCAGATACAAAGTACAAGTTCTGTAGTAGTGTAGTTAACATATTCCGGGTTTAGAGAATTAGCTTGGTGATCTTCATCATAGGATATAAATATTTACTACATCATCTGTCAAACGGCAAAGAAATACCTAACAGAAGAATACAGCCTTAATTAACTGAATAGATTGGGTGGTGTATTTAATCTGGATAGGCTTTGAATGACAGAGAAAGAAAATGCTGTATACAGTGATAAACTGGAAACGTGTTCAGTAGGGTAACTATAAAAAGAAACTATAATGGTTCCTAGGTTGTTTGGCTTATGGACTTTTAAGAAGAAGATAAAGTCAATCAAGGATAGCGTTGGGAAACATATTACAACCGTCAGGTGAAAGTCTTCCCTTGTGAATAAGATTGTCAACAGTGTAGTGAACCTGAGTTTGTAGCCTTCTAAGTAGGCTCTTCATCAATTAAGAACTGATAAAAATAAATGAGAGACAGCTCGGGGCTTCGAGCATGGACAGCTCGGAATGCTAAGGAAAGACAGAGAACCCATGGACATTTCGGAATGTCAAGGAAAGACAGAGAACTTCCTTTGTTAGATCTTGATCTAAGACTAGAAGAGGTTTCCTTTTGTCCCTGGAAAAGTTGTCTGAAGTTTCGGGCGTTCAGAATTGGAGAATACTTTTTATTTGTTCACGAAAAGACGAGATTAAATAGTCGATTGTAGAACGTTAACCAAATGCTAGTGTGTATTGACTTGGCTTTATATATGAAGAACGATGGGAAAGGTATCAAAGAAGAGATTTGATCGTTAGGGAGGATATCAGGTTTTTGTTTGATTGTATAGTAGCACGGTGAAAGAAACGTTCAGATATTTAATGATTCATACAGGATTCGGCAACTCTGGTAGCGAAGCCCAACTTCTTGGAAAAACAAGAATCTTCAGAATTAGCTAGTAGATAGACTAGAGGAATGGTTAATTATGGGCGTTGAGCAAGTAATTAGGATTGATACGGGATCTTCGGCAGGTGTTTAAGATAGAACGTTTTTATACTTCCCAGTTTTTAGTACGTAAACAACATCGGCGTTTAAATACTGAGCAGTTTGGGAAACTTAACGAGTTACTTTAGTGGAAAAAACTCCCATACAAATAACCCTTGTTATATATGTTCTATGACCATACAAATAACCCTTGTTATATATGTTCTATGACCATACAAATAACCCTTGTATATGTATATTATATGACCATACAAATAACCCTTGTTATATATGTTCTATGACCATACAAATAACTCGTGTTATATATATTCTATGACCATACAAATAACCCTTGTTATATATGTTCTATGACCATACAAATAACCCTTGTTATATATGTTCTATGACCATGCTTGTGCATATATTTCATAAAATAAGTGATAACATTCTATGTTTAAAAATGCACAGTAATGTACTGTATAAGTTAAAATATACAATTAAAAACTGTATATGCTTCGGTGGAAAAACTTTCATCATCTTCATGAGACCAGAAGAAATACAGGAAATTTCATATTTTATTTTATACAAGCAAGTGCACGTGTATAATTTGCATATTATACAGTGCCATCTATAGAATGGAGTTCCAAAAATTCACTTCTGTGGCGCCAAGGCTTAGCTCTCTGTTCAAAATCATTGTATGTTTAATAATTTCAAGAGATTCTCTTATGTTTAATTCATTTTTTAGATTAACTTCTTGGAGTATTTGAACTACATCCTATTCAATGTTATGTAGATGGCACTGTATAATATGCAAATTACACATCTACACTTGGCTGGTATAATAAATTAAATCTGAAATTTCCTGTGTTTCTTCTGGCGTGTTTGTTTTGAATTTCGAGCAAAGCTACACGAGGTCTATCTGCGCTAGCCGTCACTAATTTGACAATGAAAGACTAGAGGGAAGGAAGCTAGTCATCACCACCCACCGCCAACTCTTGGGCTACTCTTTTACCAACGAATAGTGGGATTGATCCGTCACATTATAACGCATTCATGGCTGAAAAGGCGAGCATGTTTGGTGGGACGAGTATTCGAGCTCGTGACCCTCAGATTGCGAGCCAAGCGCCCTCTCCACCTGGCCATGTCACACCGTTTCTTCTGCTACCCTGTAGAGTTTTTAATTATATATTCTACTTTTCACTTTATACATTAATTATTGTGCGTTTTTAAACGTTGAATGGTTTTACTTGTTTTATGAAATCCCAGGTATAGCAGCTTCAGGAATAACAATGTCACGTTCTTTGGAAAAACAGTGTTTTAACACAGTTATTTTCGGTTAGGAATATAACTGTTGGAATACATGTTTTCTTTTTACACTGCACTTTAAATATCACGTGATTAACTTCTAACAGGCAATTAAAAGTAAGCAGACGATGCCATATAAATGTAAGGTATCTTTAGAGCTATATAAATCTTATAGGTTCAATAAGTTTCTGTCATACAATTTTCAATGTTGGTGAAATATTGAATTTTACTACATTCAAGTAGTACATAGTTCGGACAGAATCAAAGCTAGATTTCTGTGTAGCTTTTTTTTTGTTTTTTCAAGGGCTTTCAAGCCTATCTAGTACTGTTAACAGCTATAAAACTATGAACGTTTTTATTAATCAGAAGGTAAAAACGTAACAACAACTGGTTTAATAAAAATACGTTCCTTCTAAGACTTTCGGCACTTATCTTAACTTCCCTGGTTTTTCAAGTATGAATTCCTTCTAAGACTTTCGGCACTTATCTTAACTTCCCTAGTTTTTCAAGTATGAATTCCTTCTAAGACTTTCGGCACTTATCTTAACTTCCCTAGTTTTTCAAGTATGAATACCTTCTAAGACTTTCGGCACTTATCTTAACCTATCTAGTTTTTCAAGTATAAATATTATTATCATTCGTTATTGGTTATCACAATTAGCTAGAATAATAATATTAAACATATAACTTTAGTCCTAATGAACATTCACTTAATAATTATACAGTTTGTTTTAGAGCAAAGCCATAACGGGAAGTGTCCACCACGGGGAATAGAGCCCCAGATTTTAGTTTTGTAAGTTTATAGACTTATTGCTGTCCCACCGGAAAACAATCATACAGCTTCAGTGGAACGTTTAGATTTAGTGAAGCATCGGATAAAAACATAAAAGTAACAAAACTAAATGAATGATTGTAACACCTGAATACTGATCACGCGCATGGTCTGTTTTGATAGGATAACGCACCGTGTTTTATTACATGTTTCATATATACTTAACTTACACACCAAATTGTGCAAGTGTATTGTATTTTGTATGCATAAAAATAAAATATTTTTTGTTTGTTTGAAGTTAAGCACAAAGCTACGCAATGGGATATCTGTCCTCTGCCCACCACGGGTATCGAAACTCGGTTTCTAGTGTTGTAATCTCCCATACATACCGTTGTACCTCTGGGGGCTTTGTTTGTTTGTTTGTAGTTAAGCACAAAACTGTACAAGGGGCCATCTGTGCTCTGCCCACCACGGGTATCGAAACTCGGTTTCTAGCGTTGTAATCTTCCATACATACCGTTGTACCTCTGGGGGCTTTGTTTGTTTGTTTGTAGTTAATCACAAACTTTACAAGGGGCCATCTATGCTCTGCCCACCACGGGTATCGAAACCAGATTTCTAGCGTTGTAAGTTTACAGACATATCGCTGTACCACTGGGAGAGCTGTAACACCTGAAATCCACTCCAGTAACATTTACTTTACCTACACCCATATTCCTAAAAGTAGAGACAGAGTCAAGATAAATATATAAGTGATTGAAAGTGTAAAAGTTTTACTAGGGTAATTTTTGGAACCATCATGGTACTCGTATTTTAAAATATTTCACAAATACTAAACCATAATATACTTGATACTTGTTCGTTTTTAACTAAAGTAGACAATATGGAATTTGTAAAACTGAGTGGAGAATTTTTGAGGGGGGAACTGTTCCCCCTCTAAGATTAGCCCCCCCCCCAGTGGCACAGCGGATGTCTGCAGACTTACAACGCTAGAAACCGCGAGTCGATACCCGTGTTGGGCAGAGCACAGATAGCCTATTGTGTAGCTTCGTGATTAACTACAAAAACAAAACCCTCTAAGATTATCCAACTCAAAGTGGTGGAGTAAGAATTGTCTGTCATTATGATAATCACACACTCCGAAGTAATTTACTTACGTAATGTTTTGACAAATTATTGGATAACAACATGATTTCACTCGTATAATAAATGCATATACGATCCTCATATTGCATTTTTACGTAAAAGGAAAATCGTGAATCACGAAGTAAATAGATGTCGATAATCTGGATATTAAATAAAAGGATATTAGAACAGTAGGTAAACTTTTATTGCAGAGATTACTCAATACAAATAGGTTAAAACTTATAATTTTGTTCTGTCGTGGCTATATATATATATATATATACGAATTAATGTTTGTTTATATTTATCAAGAACGACAGTACACGTAAATAACATGAAATTATATTATGTGCACTTGCTGTTATATCATTGGAATGTTCTTATTATCTGCGATGTATCTGTCGGCGGTAATTTTGTGGGCTTATAGCGTTAGAAACTGAGCTTTGTGCTTAACTGTAAACAAAAAGTTGTATTAATTTTTCGACAGAAATACCGCGAAAGACAAGATTTTAAATGAAACAAACTTGACTTTCTCTATTTCAACCAATGAAATGCACAATGGATGCATAAGACATATGAATGTTGGATTTGTATGAGATCAAAGGCATCTTTACCCTTGCCTAACACGTTCTTAATATAAGGCACTGGTCAACATAAAATGTGTACTGATAATTAGCTGCCTTGCGATTCAGTCGATCAGTTCAAAATGAGGGATGGCTAGCACAGATGGCCCTGTATGGCGTTTCGCGAATATCCAAAACAAGCGAGCAAATAAATACTAATTATATATATATATATTTGCGAGGTTTCAGTTGCGTAAAACGAGGCTTGTGGAACACTATGACAAACAACGCTATTTTACGTAAACAGAAACATATTTTACAACGAATGTGATTTTAATAAGTTGAATGGCCATAAGAAAAACTCAACAAGAGCCAAATTAACCCTCATCGATGTAGATTTTGCTTACTTCTAACAAGATATTATAAGAAATATTCTTTTTTTTACTTCATATATTTAAAGTTTACACAGTCTAGTCTAAGAAATAGTTTATTATTATATTTCCAAGTTATTTCGTACATTTATTTCTTCTGAAAATCCTCCAGGGGTTTTACATCAGTTCTTTAGTCCTAATAGAGCATCATTAAGTATTCCTCCCTCGTGGCTATGAGCTGAGATTAAGTACCAAGCTATTGAAACACTAATACGATTTCTGTCACGAAATCCATTCTTCACATTATCGTTCAGGGACTACAATACATTTATAGTAGAGCCGGATCCATTAAAGATATTAGTAATTTTTTTTTTCTTTTCTGAAGAAATGGATTTTTCTCAACTTTAATATATCTTTTTTTTTATTCTCTAGATATATAGACGCACATATGAAAGACTTCTGTCACATATTTACACGATTTGTATTTTATCCTCTAGCTTACGGCTCATAATTGGTTAGATACAGTAGATTTTCTTGTTATTATTTTGTTTATATTTCTTGTTTCATATCATTTCAGCTTTTTTCTCTTTGACATTTGAAGCAGAATTTTGTCAACAACAGTACTGCAATAAGTATGAAAAACAAAACTGTTCGAAACATTCACACATTATTTTCGTTATTGGAGACAGTTTTCGCCAAATAACTTAAGTTGAACTAAAGCGAACAATTTATGTTCAATGTGAAAGAAAGTTTTTGTGTATGGGACATCAAGTTACTCTAGATTCCTAAACTCGACAAGTCACTCTATAAATAAAAATCAAGTTATTCTGTTTTTATTTATAGAGTGACTTGCCGAGTTTA
>NW_013669370.1:0-1161 GCF_000517525.1 Limulus polyphemus
ATTTACATTGGTGTGATGCTTACCTCCAGGGGCAAACACCAACAAGAAATGTAATTGTGATATCGGTTCAGTTCCTAATTTACATTGGTGTGATGCTTACCTCCAGGGGCAAACACCAACAAGAAATGTAATTGTGATATCGGTTCAGTTCCTAATTTACATTGGTGTGATGCTTACCTCCAGGGACAAACACCAACAAGAAATGTGCATTAGATATCGGTTCAGTTACTGTGTTACATTGGTGTGATGCTTACCTTCACGGACAAACACCAACAAGAAATATGAATGTGGTATAGCTTCAGTTCCTACTTTACATTGATGTGATGCTTACCTCCAGGGACAAACACCAACAAGAAATGTGAATGTGATATTGGTTCAGTTCTTACTTTACATTGGTGTGATGCTTACCTCCAGGGACAAACACCAACAAGAAATGTGAATGTGGTATAGGTTCAGTTCCTACTTTACAATGGTGTGATGCTTACCTCCATGGACAAACACCAACAAGAAATGTGCATGTGATATTGGTTCAGTTCCTACTTTACGTTGGTGTGATGCTTACCTCCATGGACAAACACCAACAAGAAATGTGCACATGATATTGGTTCAGTTACTAATTTACATTGGTGTGATGCTTACCTCCATGGACAAACACCAACAAGAAATGTGCACATGATATTGGTTCAGTTACTAATTTACATTGGTGTGATGCTTACCTCCAGGGACAAACACCAACAAGAAATGTGCATGTGATATCGGTTCAGTTCCTACTTTACAATGGTGTGATGCTTACCTCCATGGACAAACACCAACAAGAAATGTGCATGTGATATTGGTTCAGTTCCTAATTTACATTGGTGTGATGCTTACCTCCAGGGGCAAACATCAACAAGAAATGTGCATGTGATGTCGGTTCAGTTCCTACTTTACATTGGTGTGATGCTTACCTCCACGGACAAACACCAACAAATGTGCATGTTATATCGGTTCAGTTCCTACTTTACAATGGTGTGACGCTTACCTCCAGGGACAAACATCAACAAGAAACGTGCATGTGATATCGGTTCAGTTCCCACTTTACATTGGTGTGATGCTTACCTCCACGGACAAACACCAACAAATGTGCATGTTATATCGGTTCAGTTCCTACTTTACATTGGT
>NW_013669370.1:1488-6535 GCF_000517525.1 Limulus polyphemus
AGAGACCAGTACGGAAGAAGATACGTCCCGTAAAATTAAGAGACTTTGTTGAATTGTAATTTTGTGTTTGTAATTCTGTACAGTTAATTAAGTTATTGTTAATTGTTATTGGTTTATTATATGTGGTTATTGTTCGGGACGAACAATATTAAGGAGAGGGCAGTGTTGCGTCAGCGAGTCACGTGACTGGTGTGGCGCCACCTATTTTCTAGAACTATCCTGTACCTTGGCGAATGCTTTAGTATTTACTAGATATAGGGTAGCCTGGTATATAAAAAGGGTGACAATGTGACGGGAGAATAATGTGTGTGTAGGTAATGAGTAATTGAACTGCAGTCATAGAGAGACATATTGTTGAAGTTAACGTTCGTTGATATAGCGTTTGTTTTAGCGCGATTGTTGAAAACAAGTGTATCGTAAAGTTATATTCGGAAAGAATAAATCCGTTTTATTAAGTAAGGACTTGTGTCGCTAAAGTTTCGTCGGAACTAAGTTACGGAAAGTTAATTAACATACGGAGACGTAACAATATAATAGCATCTTGACAATTACTATTATATAGGCCCGGCATGGCCAGGTGGTTAGAGCGCTCGACTCGCAATCTGTGGGTCGCGAGTTCAAATCCCCATTACACCAAACATGCTAGCCCTTTCAGCCGTGGGAGCGTTATAATGTGACGGTCAATCCCACTATTCGTTGGTAAAAGAGTAGCCCAAGAGTGGTGATGACTAGCTGCCTTCCCTCTAGTCTTACACTGCTAAATTAGGGACGTGTAGCCCTGGTGTAGCTTTGCGCGAAATTTAAAACAAACAATACTATTATATTATATAATAGCATCTTCACAATTACTATTATATAATATAATAGTATCTCCATAACTACTATTATATAATATAATAGTATCTCCACAACTACTATCATATAATTATATAATATAATAGCATCTCTACAATTACTATTATATAATATAATAGCATCTCTACAATTACTATTATATAATATAATAGCATCTCCACAACAACTATGTTTTATTTTTTGTTGTTAAGCCCAAAGCTACACAATAGGTACACCGCGATTATCGAAACTCGATTTTCAGGGTTGTAAAACCACAGCCTTAGCACTAAGCTGTCGGGGGTGGGGGTGGGCACTATTGTATCTGTCGTATTTCAGCCAGTCTGATGAGCACTGTATTGGGCGTAAGGCCTTGTCGATGTAGTGTAGTTGATATATTACTTCATTTTTCTTTGCTTTCACTCATAAGTTCTTATAATAACTAGAAAAGCAGATGAAAATGATATCTACATACTAAACATGAGATGAGAAACGGATAAATATATACTAAACATGAGGTGAGAATCGGATAAATATTGCTTATTTCTAGTAATTTGTCTATGTTCCCAAACTCCTATTAACTTTCTACTTCGTTTCCAAATATCCGGAAGAAAAGGATAAACACGACATATAACGAGTAAGTTAACCTTCTACGCCCTTTTAGCATCGAATGGAAAAATGATAATCATTGTGTAATCCCAGCAATTTTCAATTTATCATCCCTATCACTGGACTGTGAAAAGAACAATACAACATACAGTGAATGGAAGTAACCACCAATTTACATTACTTAGCACTGAATAGAAAGATACAAAATACTTCTAAAATTACCTTAACACTTTTTTCCTGGATTGGGGTGGGGTGTGTGTGTAGGAGGGGAGTAGTAATACCACCCATTAGACTGAAGTCAAGGCCAATTGCTTCCATCTGGTTTAGCCCAAACAGTCGCGTGATGTGAACCTATAACTTGTACCTTAATAACACTATTCTGCAGAAAGTGGAGGCTACTACGTTCACCAATGTTCATTCATACTTGCATCATACTTCCGCTAGCGCTCTCTGCGTCACTTCCTCAATGAAAAGTAGGCGTATCGGATATCGGGCTCTTTTCAAATAAGTATAAGCTTGTGATATGGTTGCGACTCTTATGTAAAATGAATACTAGCCTATATGTTGTTGGTTCACCACGTGGCCTCGGCCTCAATACAAGCGAGCTATTTTGTGCGTCGCTACGAGTGGAATGTATCTCAGTGTTTCTGGTATATAGGTGTGAGTTGTACTCTGACAAGTCACCCAGTTGCAACTACAAACATCTGATTCAATCTTGAAACTTATAGACCGATGGCAATCGTTCCTGGTTCGCGTCCTGTTGCAGCAAAAAATAAAATCGCACTATGCATTTTGGGGCTGTTAGTGCGTTATAAACGTGATGGTCAAATCCATCTATTTGATTAGGGTAGCCCAAAAGTTGGTAGTGGTAATTATTGATTAGTTGCCTTTCCTCTAGTCTACCAGTTTAAAACTAGAAATGGCTAACGCAGATGCCTCCAAAACAAAATAAACCTGTAAGCAACAGCTGTCATCATCCCCTGTTGTGCATGGCGGTCTGCCTTGTCCAGTCTCGGAATGAATTGGTTGAAAGCAGTTTTACATTGTGCTAACAACTCTTTGAAACACAGCCAGTTCGCAACAACTTGTTGTAATTGGCTGTATTTCCGGTGCTAGCGGGGGGCCGAGCCCCTGAATTTTTGTTGACTTGTCGAAGCTAATACTGTCCATTAATTTAATTTTAGATTTATCATAGTGTCACGTCTCTGTTCGTTAGTTAATTTTCCGTAAATTCGTTCCGACGAAACTTTAGCGACACAAGTCCTTTCTTAAATAAAACTTGTTTATTCCACACATCGTTATATAAAGGATATACACTATGGAAACACACACACACACATCGTTATATAAAGGATATACACTATGGAAACACACACACACACATCGTTATCTAAAGGATATACACTATGGAAAACACACACACACACATCGTTA
Organism: Limulus polyphemus; assembly: GCF_000517525.1. Taxonomy (NCBI): domain Eukaryota; kingdom Metazoa; phylum Arthropoda; class Merostomata; order Xiphosura; family Limulidae; genus Limulus; species Limulus polyphemus. The sequence continues at coordinate 4,363 of NW_013669370.1, forward strand.
TATAAAGGATATACACTAAAGGATAAAACACCCTGAGTGCTCACATTTAGACAGGAAATCGAAACACTGCCGACACTAATTCATTATCTGTATCCCCCTCCGTCTCTAAAGTGAGAACCTTTTTTTCCTGTCTAAAAGCTACCATCGTGGCTTTTTCAAACTTACAAACTCGTCGGAAGGAGAAGACGGAAGTTCTCACGCTCTCCGCTCGTGTACACCTGGCCTTCAGGACAAGTTCAGTGACACGTCTGCTGAGTTACGTAAACCGTCGATGGAATACTTATCGTAAAACATTGTTTGTATTTGTACAATAATACTTTCATCTCCAACAATTAAAATGCTCTGAAAAAAAAAAGATTATCAAAACCTTGTCTTAAAAGGTACGTAGCTGTATTATCAAGAGGTATTTAGTAAAAATCTATAACACATGGGCCTAATGGATCAGAATTAGAGCAGTGAAACAGTGATGCGAATACAGTTATAACACTATAGCAAAAATCTAATAATAACCCACTATTCCATGACAGTTATATTTCTACAAAAAAAAAACATTTTTTACGCTGCTCAAAATAGTTATTCAATTTTTTTTAGATTTTTGTTATTATAAGGCAAAAAACACTATTATAAAATAATGATAGTCATTCCCCTTAGTTCTCTGTTACAAAAATCAGGTGACTGATTCATGAATGATTAACCATACCGTTTATACTCTTTAACTGATGATGGCACTCAATCTTGACTCAGTCTCCATTTGGCAGTGAATATCAGAGTTTAAAGTACTCCAGATTTTCCACGAACCATGGATAGGCCTAAGAGAAAACATTTGAATGTTTTACTTATGTGGAGAACTATGGCTCCGGCTCCAGACTTTCTTAACTAGGGGGGGGGGGTCAGTTAGACATATTATGGGACTAAACCTATTGTTACGACATCAGGGTCACGTGACGCTAGTAACACGTCATTGACTTCTAGAAATATCCTGTACCTTCATGAATGCTCTAGCGTTTACTAGATATGTGTTAGTCTTGTATATATAAGACGGTCACAACGTGACGGAACAATGGGTAATTGAACTGCTGAGAGAGAATATTGTTGAGCACGTGAGACGTTCGTTGAGAATTATAACGTTTGTTATAGCGCGACTGTTGAAATTAAGTGTATCGCAAAGTTATATTCAGAAATGTGTTTCCATAGTGTATATCCTTTATATAACGATGTGTATGTGCTTTCCATAGTGTATATCCTTTAGATAACGATGTGTATGTGCTTTCCATAGTGTATATCCTTTAGATAACGATGTGTGTGTGTGTGTTTTCCATAGTGTATATCCTTTAGATAACGATATGTATGTGTTTTCCATAGTGTATATCCTTTATATAACGATGTGTGTGTGTGTTTCTATAGTGTATATCCTTTAGATAACGATGTGTATGTGCTTTCCATAGTGTATATCCTGTAGATAACGATGTGTATTTCGTTAAGCAGTACGTTAGTTGAACGGTCATAGCGTGAAGATATAATCAATCTATTTGTCTACCTCGATCTCAAAAGATTAACAAATAAAAACGTATAATAATCAATATATATATATATTTCTGCAACTGTTTAAGAAAAAGGTGAACATTATTGGTAGTTATCGATCTTATATTACATAGAAATAACGGAATTGTAAATATTCCACACAGAGAGGGCTACAAGAATAGCTTGGTAGATTGCGACACGGCTTCTTCGTTCAAGATCTATTGCATAACAGAAGATGTATACTGAATCTTTTGTTACATAATACGAAAAACTAACAAACAAGACAGGTCTTTTGTTGCATAAGATAAGAAACAAACCAATTTTTTTTTTATAGGAAAGGAAACATACCGGAACTTGTGTTGCATAAAACAATGGACTGTTTGCTTGCTCGTTGTTAAGCTTAAAGCTATGCAATGGGCTATCTACGCTCTGCCCACTGCAGCATTATAAGCTCTCAGGCTTAACTGAGTCAACGTGGGTCGCATGAGTTAATGAATAATTCGGTCCTTTTCGAACGTCTTTATTTAGAATAAGTTAGCCAAGAAAAATACCAACATTTTAGTAGAGTAACGAAGATTGTTATAAATACTGTTACGTCTCTGTTCGTTTGTTAATTTTCCGTAAAAATTCTTTCCGAAGAAACTTTAGCGAT
>NW_013669370.1:7518-15556 GCF_000517525.1 Limulus polyphemus
CTTAACTTCGTAAAGCTAAGGTTCTAAGTTCTGTAAAACGTATTGACGTCGCAATACTAAGGTTCCAGGTTCTTCTTTAACGTACTGGCTTCACAAAACTAAGGTTTCAAATCTTGTTTAGTGTACTGGCTTTACGAACTAAAGGTGCAAAGTCTTGTTTAACGTACTAGCGTCACCGCACTAACGTTCCAAGTCTTGTAGAATGTAGCGGCATCAGAAAACTTGGGTGTCGAGGATTATTTAACTTTGCTAGTGAATTAATGTTTGTATAATATCGGTGTTAATAACTGAATTAAAATATCTGTTAAGTGCTGCAAAAATGCACATTAAACAACAACAACAACAACAACAAAACGTTTCTTTTGATGTGATTTAACAATCTTTTTTATCCTATATGTCTTTTCCCCTCTCATGGACGAGTGAGTATTCCAAAAGCTGTTTCTACTGTTAACTCTTATACTGCCAAGGGCAAATATATGTCCTCTTCTAGAGCACTACCCTTCGCATATACATGGCCCCCTCTAAAGCACTCCGAAGGACACATAGATAATTACCCTTGGCACGTATATGTCAAAGGCACATATATGTCCCATTCTATATTACTGCCATGAAACATATTATATAACCTTTGTTTTAGTCTGAAAACTATGAAATATTAAACACATTCCCTAATAAATACTCTGCAATAAAATCAGTCATTTTGTAATTAATTTAAAAATCACATATGTAGCTTATTAATTTGGAAATTTTGAAAAAAATACACGAATAATTATTTTACTTAATACTTCCCGCAGTCTGAAAAGTTAATTATCTGGGAAATGGTTCAGGCAATTATCTCTAAAAAAAATCATGTGGTTTCGACAAGCAATGAGAGAGATATAAGTAGTCATACAACAGCACATGTGTTTCTGTATGGGTTTCTAAAAAAAGAAACTACTACCAGAAGAGTTGTTCATCTATACATGTGGCAGTGAAAGTGTTGAGGTCCCAACTGTAAAACCAAATTAAATGGTTGCATGTGAAGTATATATTCAGTAATTGTATGCATAGCCACAATTATAAGTGAAGTATGTTGAAGTGCCAAGAAGTGGGTTTTTATCACCCACTTATATACATGTAACAACATTTCATTCACAAGACAGACTAGTATAGACACAACGCTGGTTAACAATTAATAAGAAAATTTAAATTGTCGAAGGTTCATGAATAAGTTGAAATATTGTTGTATTACTCGTTACGCAGCTCAGGTTATTTTACATGTTGGTTACGTTGAAAAGTTGCAAATTACGTTTGCATTATTCTACACTGTTCATACTGTACTTAGAAATATGATGAGGCAGATTCTGAGAAAGATGTAGACGTTTTCCAGGTAATATTGTTAATATGTCTTCTGGTTCTTCTGAATCATATTCAACACATTTAACATTATTACGGGTACATTTGCCAAAGTTTGTTTTGAATTTCGTGAAAAGCTACACGAGGACTATCTGCACTAACCGTCCCTAATTTAGCAGTGATAAACTAGAGGGAAAGCAACTACTTATCACTCACCGCCAACTCTTGGGCTACTCTTTTATCAACTAATAGTGGAATTGACTGTAACATTATAATGCCCTCACTGCTGAAAGGGCGAACATGTTCGATGTGATGAGGATTCGTACCCGCAAGCCCCAGATTGCTAGTCGACACTCGCCAAAGAACAATAACAAAAATCATACTTAAGAGATAAACAATTAGAAAATAGACCATGAAAGAAATCTTGCCGGGTTGATAATTTGCTCATGGCACTTTCAATAGCTAAGACAAAAATAACACAGCCACTGCGTGGTGATATCTCAAGGACGTATAGCCGAACTGTTTACTAACTTTTATTTTCCTTATAGCTAATTTAACATTTTCTGTCTAAGCCTACTCACAGATTCATGTCGTCATACTGTATTTGGTGAAAAAAGAACAACAACGTCAACAAAAAGACAGCAAGAATAATGGAGAACATGACACTCAAAATCGTTCTAAATTACCACCATGTATATATATATTTACATTGAAAACTGTTGAAAAACAAGTTTTACAGCTCGTTACAAACAAGTCTGATAGGTTTCGCGTTTATAAGCATTGATTTCATAGATATTCGAAAGCGATGACTTATGTTGTATCTCAAGTTCTAAAATCAAAAGTGAGTTTAGCATTTGTTTCATTTTAATACCATGAGAGCCATATTGGACATTTCCAAATGGGTATAAGCACTAACCTGCTTAAAAAACGACAGGTAGCATATGAAAGTGACAATAATAATAATAATAATATAAAACTAAAGGTTGGACTCTTTATACTTAATCGATAAGTATGTTGTAATTATTGCCGCTTAGAATCAAAGGGTTGCGGGTTCGAATTCCCGTCCCACGAAACATGCTCGCCCTTTCAGCCGTGGGAGCGTTATATTGTCAATCCCACTATAACAGTTTAACAATATAACAGTACTGTATGTTGTCTATGCATGTAACTTTTTCTATATAAATTTAATAGTACTATCTGTTGTATGTCCACGTGACTACTTCTATATAAATTTAATAGTACTATCTGTTGTATGTCAATGTATCTTCTTCTATATAGATATAATATTACTGAGTAAAAAGAGTAGCCCAAGAGTTGGCGGTGGATGGTGATGACTAACTGCCTTCCCTCTAGTCTTACACTGCTAAATTAGGGACGGCTAGCGCAGATAACCCTCGTGTAGCTTTACGCAAAATTCCAAAACAAACAAACAAGATGTGAAATATAAAATATGTGTATGTAGATATATAACGGACTTGAAAAGCATTAAGTTTGTTTATGTTATTAATAGAAACAGTAAAAAAAACACACTATTTTACACACAAAGTAAATGGTATATCATAGGCAGAGATATCAGGAGACAGGGGGACATTAATTAGCCTTCCAGTTCAACGCTTGGTGGAAGCGGTTAGTAATTTTAGGTTGCCATGTCCACGTTTTTTTTATGTATATTTTAGGAACTGGTCTATTTGAAGTCTGTAAATGCCACATTTTCTGGGGGTCATACCCTTTGATCCCATGAACTTTAGTACCCCTAGGTAACCTTTGCTACCCGAGTCTGCGTCAATCAATCACAGAATTGTTTACTGCATATTAATCTGTGTGATGAAAATATGAGCATGATATTTGTTTTCACTTTGAGTAATTATGTTTTATATACCTTATACTACAATCACTTTTTATGTGCAACAATGGCGTAAGCATAATCTAACGAAGCTGTCTCCCAAACATGCAGACACTTTTTTATCGACCTGTAGCTAAGCCGATTGGAACTTGTAAACCTACAATTCTAAGGTGATTGAAGATAAGTAGAATTATTATACAATTGGACAAAAATTATCTTTAAGTATGATATCACGTCCACGGCGCTACAAACGTTTTAGTATAAAGCCAGTAGTAACAAGTTTAAAAAAAGATGTTTTATCAAAATTTTCTCCGATACATTACACTGTAATATTTCTTATAAGAAAAAATCTTAACATCTCGTCCATTATATTGTAATAAACTGTTATAAAAAAGTTTTATAATAGAACTGGTTCCGACATAATATAACATATATGTTCATAATGTTCTTATAAAAATGTGTTTTATGATAAAGTTTCGTCCACTGTACACCAATATTTCCTTATAAGGAAAAAACACGCCTTCATATTGCATATTTTTAACGTGTATTACTATAGTAGCTAAAAATCACTGTCACACTTTTGTTCATATAAATCAGACAGCTGTAATTACTGCGTGCTTAATGGGGCAGTAGCACAATCGTCCGTGATCACGAGGGGGTTTCCCCGAGTGTTTCAATGTTTTTACAATAGAGTTACAACAATGTGGATTGATAAGATAATCTATAGGTAAATGTTGTTTTTAAGTTTTCTGAAGATAATCTATAGGTAAAAGGTGTTTTTAAGTTTTCTGAAGACAATCTATAGGTAAAAGGTGTTTTTAAATTTTCTGAAGACAATCTATAGGTAAAAGGTGTTTTTAAATTTTCTGAAGATAATCTATAGGTAAAAGGTGTTTTTAAGTTTTCTGAAGATAATCTATAGGTAAAAGGTGTTTTTAAGTTTTCTTAAGATAATCTATAGGTAAAAGGTGTTTTTAAGTTTTCTGAAGATAATCTATAGGTAAATCGTGTTTTTAAATTTTCTGAAGACAACCTATAGGTAAACGGTGTTTTTAAATTTTCTGAAGACAATCTATAGGTAAAAGGTGTTTTTAAGTAAACAAATTTCAAAATCATTTTGTGTCATCTCCGTTATGTAGTGTTTCTGTCTATAGATGTCTCGGACATTGAGACTGGACCAAAGTCAAATATCAACGCTTAACCTGGAATACGTGAAATCACTTAGCAACAGTGGTTAAAGGTTAACTTTTTAGCTTACTCGGCACTTTTGTCATCACTTGGACAGTTTAAAGGGTGAGCGTTAGCTTGTGTTGGAAAAACCAAACCGACATTACAAATACTTCTAAAAATTTCCATAAATATATTAAGCTACCATTTCGAAATTCAGTATCAAAGTGAAGAATGCGAAATTTACGAATTGAATATTTGTTTCTTTAGATTTTAATCGTAAAAATATATAATGGACTACGCTGCAGATTTTCCCCCCACATTTATCTGCATTTGAATTGGTTTGATAACAAACTTTACGCCTGTTAGTTTCAAATGTTTGGCGTTCAAAGCTTAAGTAATTAATACAGTTAATCTGGTTAAACCCAGGGATTAACTTTAGTAATAAGAGGTCATTTGAACAATGTTAGGATTATACCATTAGCTCTGGGGATAAATGTACAGAGAAGAGGTGTTACTTGGACAACATGAGGATATATCACGAGATCCGGAAATAAATTTACAGTAACGATAGGTTATATGAACAATGCGAACTCGAGGAATAAATATGCAGAGAATAGAAGTTATTTGGACGATGTGAAAATCCACAGTGAGCTCCATAGATAAATCTGTAGGGCAGGGACGTTATCTTAAAAATTCACCATGAAAGCAGTGAATAAATGTGCAGATAACATATCTTGAATATACACAAAAGTTAAATGACGATAAAGTTATATTGCCGCGCAACATTTAATCTAGGTCAGCATGCCACAGTTCAATAGTAAGAAGTGAGAAAAGTCCTTAACTTGATTCTCGCTAAAACCGGTCTGTTTATTTTAACTACAGGCGAGACACCAAAAGGACACACAGCAACTTTTTCTACCCCTGTCAACGAACCGGTAGCAAAGTTCGTGTTCCTCTATTGTCTCTCGTTGTTCAGGATGACTGCGAGAGGGCGCTGGTGATAATCTACACATGAACATCGCTATTCGCGTGGTTGCAGACGCCACACTCACGATAAGTGGAGAGTAACATGAGGACAGTTGCGTGAATCAAACTCTTTGTTCCAAGCTTCCTATGTACATGGGAGAGATAGTGTTTTATACGAGAACGTCAACTATCTGTACTAACATGATGTTTTGTAGAGGGAAATCGGCATCTGCTGATCAGGAGAACACACAATGACCTTGGTGCTATCATCCACAATTTTTAGCCATTCTTCAATCTCCAAATTTAGACTGCTGACAGATACACCTAGGATCTATACTATGCCTTGTGGATTTGACTGTGATCCTCTGGACTTTGAAGAATCTATGTTATCAGAGAAGTGGAAAACACAAAATCAGGTGGTCTCGAACAATTATGTCAACAAAGCAATAAGTGGTGAGATTTCCCAATAATGAATATTTTTCATTTTTTATATTTATTTTAAAGAGAATTGGAGTATTTTTTTTACTAGCATGGAATGTTTAAAACAAACGTTACAAAATTTACATTTTATTAATCCAGTGAATATTTTCACAAGCACAAAAATTATTAAAACTACAGCGCTAGAGTTGTTTTTAACATGTCTACTAAAGTGTTTCAAATAATTGCACTGTTGGCGGTGATACCGATAGTTTTATCAAGCAATGTGGGAAGTTTTACAGAAAAGAAGAAAAAAACCTTCTATAGAGTATGGTTTATCCAATATAAACTTTAGGCTTTATTTTCAAGTAATTCTGAGTCTGTTATAAAGCATGAAAGTTTTCCAAGTTACTATTAGTTAAGTTCTTGGGATTCACTAGGCGTTCAGGGAACTCCTGTGTCCGGGTCCGGCGTTTACCTTCCCACACGCAACTGTGAGCTGGTCTGTTGAGTTAAATATAGTCTTTTAGCATGGCCTTGTTTGGACCTGGGATATAAAACAAGGCGGGTGGGTGTCATCGTTAGAAGGGGGAGGGGTCTGGCACGTGCAGGGCATGATATGTAGAATGTGTGTTAGGGTTATGATTGCAGTTCATCGCAAAGACTTAAATATTCAAAAAATAATGATTAAGTGAAAGTTTTAACTTTTTAAACATAAAAAAAATCCGTATGCTCCGTTAACAGTGTATATTCCACTATATCATCACATATCGTTGTCATTGTATTACCTGGCCTTACCCAGACTTAAACCAAGGTCAACGCTCTTGGCAGCTGGCGAAACTGTATTGTAGGCCTATAAATTTTTTATTTTTTATCTTATTACTTGCAGGGCCTGGGGAAGACAGCTGTTCAACACCAGGAGACTCTGCTAGTGGGGAGAACAAAAGAAGGCTCTTCAAACAGGAGGAGGAGGGAACTAGTCAAAATAAACGTCACAAACATGAAACAGAGAATCATGAGTTGAATGGACTACCCCAGCAAGAAATAAATAAATTCTATTCTGAAGATGTCCGTCATCAGGATGATAAGGATGTTACAGTTGAAGACCTACTCTATGTACCACGCCGTCGAGTGCCTCTTTTGTGGAATCCACGCTTGCGCTTGAAAGATGAGCGCCGAAAAGTGTTAAAAATGTCAGTGAATAAATTAAGACGTATGAAAGATCCCGAGGAGTTGCTGCAGAGGTCTGTTTTAATAAACAATACCATTAAATGTTTGCAGCAAGACATTCGGGAAGTCTGTCACTCTACTGAACCTCCCAACACGCTTCTAGCTGATAGTGACATTAAAAACGTTAGTGAGAAAACAGTCGAATTTGACGTAGAGCCAACTGGCAGATCTCGGAGTGATAGTGTTAGCTTCAGTAGTAGTATTAGTAGTGATGAAGAGAGATGTTGTAACATATTCGATCAGGTGTTTACTACGAGTGAGGAAAACAGTGCATCTCATATGCACAATACTGCTGTTACCAATAAAATACCAGTCAAGACGAGAGAAGTTGATTCTCATCCTTCTCCTAATTTATCAGACCTCGGAAGTCAGAAATATAGTGTGAGTGTCGAGCAGTCAGACAGACTTTTTATTCGGGGAGTATCAGTTCTAGATTCTGTTGTCTATCACAGTTTATTAGCGTCTCTAGAATCATGATGCATAAAAATATCGTATGAATTTAAATAATAATAGTTTCTTTGTTCTCAAAAATGCAAAGTAGAAGTTTCGACTGTTTGAGAGGTCGCATTCAGACGACGAAAACCGCTGCCACCTGGCCTACTTCCTCAGTTTATTTATTTATTTTTTTCAGTGTTTCATGCTTCGTCTTATCGATCTTTGCTTTGTGAAGGACGTTCACGACAGGAGTCTGGTGTTGAAGTTAAACCTGTTTCGCACGCAGGTGTTTTCTCTTTAGATGAGTTTTCCTTTTTCTAAGAACCAGTGACTAGTAACCAAGAACTAAATGATACAGTTAAGTGAAAAAGGCCAGCTTTTACAAACGATATTGAGTTTTTCTTTCTGTAATATAGCTTGTTTTTGAATAGATTTGAAACGCGACTAAACTTATATTACTTGATTTCAAAATTATTTTGAACTTATTTTCACACTGCTTCTAAAGGATTATTTAACTGAGTCGTTTAAAAAATATAGCCTTAGATCTCTAGATCGTCTTGTTCGTTGTTATAAAGCGTATATAAATATAATAGGCTTAACTTAGGCTTAAGTTATTGAATACTGCATTATTTTGATTGCATA
>NW_013669370.1:15720-22951 GCF_000517525.1 Limulus polyphemus
TAACATTATACCATGTTATACCCTAAAACCTGAGCGCAGCACTATCGAATACAATTATTTAAAGTTTGATTAAATATAAGCCAACTTTCCATGAAAAAGGAGGGATACGAGTTTGACCTTGTAATAACCCGGATGTATAGTATTTCAAAGTAGTTTTGATTAAAATGTCTTGTTTATTAAAATTAAAGTTCACAAATGGCTGTTCAACAACGCGGTCTTCTTGGAGCTTTGATGGAATACTTATATCAGGTTACGGGCTTATATATTTATTTATTCATTCACGAGAGCGATGTTTCGCTCAGTTACGCTCCACAGTGGCTCAGCGACTTATAACTCTAAAGAATTGGGTTTCGATACTCATGGTGGGCACAACACAGATAACCCATTGTGTAGCTTTGTGCTTAACTACCAAACAACCAACTAAACAACATCTTAGTATTCCTGTACAAAAACACTGTAAAGTTATACCAGTATAATGGTAATTAGACTACATAACAGCAATATGTCGAATGGTCTGGCCTTAATCTAGTGTAATTTCAATAAGGGATTGTATTTTTTTTCCTTAAGACATTATTCTTTTACTTAACATTTGACAACTGTGTTCTAATATTTATTCATGTAAGCTCCATGAATAATACAGACAGACAGATAAACTGCTGTTGTGAATTTTCAAATCACACTGACAAGACTGGAAATGTTGTGCTATTTACAGTAAGTTCGAGCTTGGATTGTTTTTACTATCTCTACCGTCATTTAACTAAAACATTTAAGTAGTTCCTAGCAATGCACAGTATATCTTACAGTAATGAAGAAAAAAAAGTTATAATGTATTTTAAAAACAACTCTTTGGTTTTCAGCCATAGTATCAAAATATGTGAAAATTAGCACCTATTACACTTGGAGGTATATTCAAGGATTGGGGCACAAAGGAGGGGGAGTCGGATTCTTGTATGGCCCACCCACAAAGATTATGGAAGAACTTTTTCATAAGTTAGCGTGCAATACTAACCCGAAATTAGCAGTAATATCTATTAATAAAAGAGACATAGGCTTTCAAAAAGAAACCCTGTATTAAAAATACCTGATAGTTTGAATTTATGACAAAGCTACTGAGGTTATTTGCTGCCGTCCTTAATTTTGAACTGCAAACCAGTCAGCACTAGCCACGCTAAGAGACTGACTGTCATTCTTATAACGCCCCTTAGTTTAAAGTTTAGGGAATATTTTTGTTATGTCGAAGGGATTACCTCGGAGTAAAGAATAGTTAAGTGGTTTTCAATATTTATTATTTTGCCATTAGAAATATAATATTATTTTAAAATCTACCATGGAGATCTACAAGGTGCTTGTACAGTGCACCCCCCCCCCCAAAGTCCGCCGTTATTTACTCTTCTTTTCTTATTTTTTAGGAAGAAGTCGCGTCAAATTATAATATTTTGAAACTATTGTTTTTATCAACTTTTATTGTTGAAATAACATGATTTCAGTTTCACTCCTGTCAGTTGTGTGTCTAATTAAAACAAAAGATATATAGCTTGTGTTTTTATGATGTTCATTAAAGCCTGATTTATATGTACCGTTGTTCAAAGTTCGTTTTCAGTTGCATAAAATTTATTATTATATGATTTTTGATGACTTTACCTTCACTTTTGTAATCATGTTGGAAAGGGGGACTGTGAAATGTTTCGTTACAATATATATATATATATATATATACTGCTTGTAGATTCTACAAGAAACCGCGATGTTACAATATTAAACTACGAAAGCTATGGAACCACTAGGGCTAACACTCGTATTAAAAATCACGATAGCCTACAGATGTTTTATTTCATATATTTTTTAATTACTTCGCTGTGAATTTCAACTCAAAAGTATATAAAAATCACATTTCACATCTTTCGTCCATAACAAATTATTATCAGGGGGCCTTTCGTTCAGAACCAGAACTCGTTATCTGGGCTGAACATGATATCAACAAAACGTTCATCTGAAGGAAACTGTTTTTACACCATACACGTGATGTAAGGCCATTGCAGTTTTTCACATGGCGTAGCACACCGTCCATGACTTTCCATCCCTCGCATCTTTCCACAAAACGTATCATGTGGTCCACCACATTCCCTTCCCTTTAAACTGTACCGTACCATTACAACACTCGTTTTTCTCCTGATGTACCACCTTCTAATAAATTTATATTTATAGTTATTTTACCTATGTGAGCCGAAGACTGAAAAATGGTGAGAAACCAATATAAATGGCTTCAATGAACGGTAATCAGAACTTAGCATGTCCCAATTTCATCATAACCATCTGTATTTGTCAGATTTTGGGTTCGAGGTCGAATTGGGATAATTACATTTTTTTTGTCGACATACTTTCTTCACAAATTTTATTGTCAATTCTCAAAGGTCCAGCTTATTTGTTAAACATAGGTGTTTCCAGTGGTTAGGATGTCTACTATGAATCTGCGGGTTCCCATGTTTGCGTTCCATTAAGGTAAAAAAATCGCACTCCGCATTTTGGGGACATATATGCAGTTATAAGGATGACGGTCATATCTCACTAGTCGGTCGGACAAAAAGGTGGCGGTTGGTGCTGTTGACTAGTTGCCGTCCATCTAGTTTATTAATTCACAATTAGGTATTAACAGCTCTCGAGTAGAAACAGCCAGCCTTGCTAAGATATTTTGACAAGAAGCAGTAGCTGAAATTGTTAATCATTTGGTGTCGCGTCCGTTAAAGTGGCAATTAAATAAAAATCTGACACTTCCAAGTTTTCCAGCGGGCCTGTGCTTAAGTAAATGGTATTTATCAACTTTCACAAAATGTACCGAGCTCGTAAGAAACGTTCTGCGATGTTTATGTATGTGGTGTTTTGTCGAGCTGTACTTTATGGTTCAATTGCAATTACTGATATAAATATGCGAAACTTTACATTAATAGAAGTGATACAAGTGTAGGAATAGTCGTTTGTCACGTGTACTAATAAAATTATAAATAAAAAACTTTTGAATAAATATTGAATTTATTGTTTCACTTTATAAACTATCGATTACTAAGCAAGTTGCGGTTTGTTTTGAAAAAGAACAAAACTTAAAGAAAGGGGAATATAATTACTTAAGATATACAATATCATTATAATATTTGAATTCTTTTTTAATTTCTAATCCACCAGAGACCTTAAATGAAAAGTGTTTTTACTTACAATCGGTATTTTGAATGCAGCTATAGCCTCAAGCCACGACATCAAGAAGCTGCCAAAGGAATAGTAAACGTGTGAATAACAGCGTACTTAAAGGTTGAGCATTTATACCTGCACTGATGTTTTTTTTTTTTAATTTACAGATTGGGTTATTGATTACAAAAGTTTGTTTTCTTTGTTCTGGCTCATGGTTCCAATATAGATATATCAAGACATTAGAAACAAATATCCTATGATAAAATAATTTGACCTAAAAATTAAGAAGTTTAGAAATTATTATATTGATTTTAAAAAAATAGTGCTTTTATCCGCCAATACAAACACTTGGGAAATATTACCTGAAATAGACCCAACTTGAAGCAAAAATAGGAAATCAAAGACAAAACAAAATGTGCCAAGATACAAACTATAACATCCATGAGAAATGTCATAGTTATTTTGGTCTTAGCGGTATTTGTTGAAAATCAATAAGAAAAATGTTTATTTTCATATTCTTAAAAGTCATCAATTAAAAATAGTAATTGTTAATTATTATTTAACATTAATACTTGTATAATTAATAAATGTATATAGAGGTTCAAATTCGATGACGAGGAACCCACTTTGAGACTAATAATGGCTGGAGACTTTAATATAAGTTTAGGTACCTGATAATGACAAAACCTTGTCGAAACGTTGTACATTTGCGGTTATGTTAAACTTATATTAAAGTTTTTCTTCATTACCCATTCAAGCCGTCTCCAGCCATTATTAGTATATAGAGGTTGTTACCGTATACTAAAACGATTTTGGAGCCTCACTACGAACGGCTATGCTCGATCTGACAACTATGCATCTTGAGAACAGTCATGCAGCGTAGTTTTCATTGCGAAAGGATCCGTCGTGATGCCGTCACACCCAAAGCACACCACTCCACCATGCTTGCTTTCCATAATCCATCTACTGTACAAGCACGACTTGACTCGTATGTCTTCTTATGGAATAGCATGAATACCAGTTTCATTCTCCATCTGCTTGAGGTGTGCAGCAGCTTACCAGGTATGTTGTGGAAACAACTTGTATAAGCGTGATTCGTGTCCTTTTTCTAGACGTAATTCTTTCTTTATTATGTTATGTTATTCCATTTATTACACAGAGATTTTGAAATATTCCATGCATAAATGTATAGCAACTATAGGTTAAGTTCTAAAAACAAACTAAAATCAAATAACAAGTAATTATATTTACATAGCCCGAGAGTTAAGAAATATTTGTAATTTTGAGTTCTAAGAAATTCTCTTGAGATTGAATATGAGGTGGCGCATAATAGGTTAAACCACGCAAATCTCGCATCTATATTGATATGCACTAACTAAGTTTATGTTTTTGTTTTTGATCACGATACCAAACGTAGAATGTACAGTTTGGCGCATAAGTGGCATTAACAGAATATATCTGTATATGAATTGACATTCTTTAAATATTGTTGTATTTTTACTGTAGATTACAGTATAACGAAAACATGAGTACTGGTTTCTTACATGCCTAACTGAAGCACACAAAATGTACATTATTGTGCGTTTATATGCATGAATTTTAAATCTATTTTCACAAAAGATTATAATTAAAACGAACATTTTCGGCATGTTATGGTTAATTTGTTGTTCGTTCCCAGTTTAATATAATTTTCTCTAATGCATTTTTTCCAACTTTTCGTTCTTCTCTCAACAGAAAAATTCATTTCAGGAATAAAACAGTTGTCTTCTTTTACACAATCATACACTCGAGGCAGTCTACAGAACGTATTCAGTGCTTACGTCACCCATCACTGTGTTTCTTCTATGCACAACACGTAGTACCACTACGTTCCACTCCGAACTCATCACGGAGCACAGTGTTCTCTCTACACATACAACATTCTACACCATGTTCCTTCCATACACACACTTACAAACCACCCAGCACTATATTCCCCACAAACATACATATACACCACATAGCACAGTGTTCCCTCTACACATACAACATTCTACACCATGTTCCTTCCATACACACACTTACAAACCACCCAGCACTATATTTCCCACAAACACACATATACACCACATAGCACAGTGTTCCCTCTACACATACAACATTGTACACCATGTTCCTTCCATACACACACTTACAAACCACCCAGCACTATATTTCCCACAAACATACATATACACCACATAGCACAGTGTTCCCTCTACACACACAACATTCTACACCATGTTCCTTCCATACACACATTTACAAACCACCCAGCACTATATTTCCCCCAAACATACATATACACCACATAGCATTGTTCACCTAGCGCCATGTTTCTTACAAACACATACACCACCCAGCACTGTAAACTGCTGTTTAGACACAACCCACTTGAAACTTGTAACACATTCTTTCCAGGAGGCAATCTGTTGATAATTGTGGCCATACAAGCGACGAACGAAAACGCTGTTATTTGGCATCTTTTAAACTTATGTATTATTCATGACATTGTTGCGCGTGACTACCTTTGATTTTGACGTCATTTCCTCTCCAGCTGTGTACACAAAAGAACACGTGATAATATGTGGTAGTGTGATCCAGGTATCCATTTCGATTGTACGCGTTTGAGTACGTGTAATTTTACACTTCCGAAACAGCATCTTTTGTTTTTGTAGTTATTGATGTAATTCCATGATTAATGTAGTTAATGTTATGCAAATAAAAATGACATAAAACACATAACGTATGCTTTTTCAACATTCATAACACTCTTGGAAATGAACTTGTGTGCAACAATTTAAAGGTTTGTAAAAAAGTGAAATTATTTTTTGAATTATGGATAGACTTGATTCTAGATTTGAACTTGAATTGTAAGTATAATGACAGGAAATACTTTTTGTCTATTAACGCCTGTATATATATATATATTAAGATGATTAGGTATGTTCTTAAACTGATTTATGACATTTTAGTTTCACCATTTATGATTATTGCTTATGGGGATTTTTTTCAGATCATTATCTACACACTTTCATCAAAGTAAAAAAAGAAGAAGAAAGCCTGGCAAGTCATTTCGTTATCATGATAACTAGGCTTTGCCCTTTGAACTACACTTTCACAACTGGGAACAACAGGCCAACTATGAAGCAAGAAATGACGTTAGCATTCTCTTTAATAAACTCTCCAGAAGACAGCGTTGTAATAGAATGAACTGTTGGTCACGTGATATTCTATTTTTGTCCAAGGGCATAATCTGGCTATCGCGAAGCGACATTACTGATACAAACACAACACACGAAAAATCGCTTTGTGCTAGTTAATACATACATAAAGATTATTTGTTGTAAAAAATATACAACGACAGAAAACTCGAACACAAACTGTTAAGGCGATAACGAACCTCCAACTGCCATAGCGGTAAGTTTTATAACGCTAGAAACCGAGTTTCGATACCCGTGGTGGGCAGAGCACATTGTGTAACTTTGAGCTTAACAACAAGGGAACAAACACACAATAATCCGTTCACTGGGGCTAGTGAAAAAATAAACTTTTTAAATGATTAAAAAGCTGTTTGTTTTAGCGCAATGCTACACAATGGGCTATATGCACTCTGTCCACCACGGGGAATCAAACCCCAGATTTTAGTGCTATAAATTTATAAACCTACCGCTGACCCACTGGGAGACGTATTTTAAACTAGATCTAAGGTTTATTCTTAAGATGTTACAAATATGGAAAATCCATGTAACTCCTTTCACTGTTATATATATATATATATATCCTCCCCTATATCAGTGCCATGTGAGTTTGGATTTCTGTAGCACCATGAAGAAGGAGCGATACCCTTGCAAACTTCCTAGAATTATCAGTTTCGAGTTTCTGATTAGCAGTGAAATATTACAACATGCTTTTTTCATTTTTTTATTGTGCATCTAAAAATAAACCTGGCACTGGGAAAGTTGTTTATCGATAAACCTGGCACTGGGAAAGTTGTTTATCGATAAACCTGGCACTGGGAAAGTTGTTTATC
>NW_013669370.1:23179-34281 GCF_000517525.1 Limulus polyphemus
AAACCTGGCACTGGGAAAGTTGTTTATCGATAAACTGGTATTGGGAAAGTTGTTTATCGATAAACCTGGCACTGGGAAAGTTGTTTATCGATAAACTGGTATTGGGAAAGTTGTTTATCGATAAACCTGGCACTGGGAAAGTTGTTTATCGATAAACTGGTATTGGGAAAGTTGTTTATCGATAAACCTGGCACTGGGAAAGTTGTTTATCGATAAACCTGGCACTGGGAAAGTTGTTTATCAATAAACCTGGCACTGGAAAAGTTGTTTATCGATAAACTGGTATTGGGAAAGTTGTTTATCGATAAACCTGGCATTGAAAGAATTCACAGATTTCAAGCTAACATGAACTCTGATATAATGATGGCGAATGGTATTAATTAGAATATCTTCCAATTTTGCTCAATTATATCATATGCGGAGGAACTATGGAGAAGAGGGGGCGAAGGGAGGCGTCAGTTCTTCCAGTTCTACGTCTTGCGGCTATTTGTTTTCTCTCTCTTATTAGTAATTAGGATTAATCCATTAGTCCCTATAAGATACATAGATGAAGGTATTTCCTGGGAGGGTTCTATTCACAAGCTGCCTTTCCCCTGGTCTATCAGTTCAAAATTTGGGACAGCTATGCGCATATAGCATTTTTATTTGACATTGCGGAAAAATCTAAAACAAACAAACCTTATTTCTACAATTCCTTCAAATTACTAAGATACATGTTTAAGATTTCATGCTACAAGCAGCAAAAGTTTAATTATTTTGTTGGTTTTGTTATTATTCATAGACCTGTAATAAGACATACAACTCTGTTGTGGTACCAAATAGATATAAAAAGTGTTTAAAAACAGACTCAATTATTCATATTATTAAGTACTTTTCAGTGATGTCGATTCACCTGACATGATAGAGTATGATAAAGATAAAGTATGACATGATAAAGTATGATAAAGATAAGGTATGACATGATAAAGTATGATAAAGATAAGGTATGACATGATAAAGTATGATAAAGATCGAACCAACTTCATCTGGATAAAATACGAAAATACAAAAGTTACAAAATAAGTTAAAACAAGAAAATTAATTAATCAATCAATATACACCTTCAACACGAGGGGATGGATGTGAATTATCAAAATATTACCACGTGCTTATTTTCCAGGAGATATAAGTTGCTTTGTTATTGTAATATAATGTAGGTTTTATCAATGGACTTGAAGGTGTTTTTATTGAGTCTACGTATGAAATGTTCCTGTTCTCGCAGAAAACAAATATTAACGAAAAATAACATTTGCTTATTCATTGAAAATTCTCTATTAATTTCTACCTACCTGCTCAGAATACAACTAGTAATTAATTGTTCCTAATCTTCTTAAATTGTGGGTTAAGGACGTTTGATATTGAATAACATGACTCATTTCATCTGAAAACCAAAAACCCGAGGATCAAAAATACATTTTTTTGTTACAGTCAATTTTTTACCTGTGAAGCGTTAGTCTACCTTGTCAAAAGATACCCTAAAGTTTCTGTAATTTCAAACATATTTACAAAAACAGCTGATCTCGTCACATTCCGTCAAATAAAGCAAAATATCGACTTGATCTTTAAAAGTGTGATTGACATAGCTTGAACAATGGTGTGAAGACTGAAGCTTGCGACATTGGAACCCGAAAACTCAGTTCAGCCTTTTCTGTAGGTCGCGACCGCCAAGAAGATTGGTGAGGGTCTCCAAACAAACATGTTATTACGATGGTCAGACAACCTTCAAACAAGGAATTAGTAGCACGACCTTGATGTGTTATTCGCTGCTTCGTATCAACAGGAATCTAGGTTCATAATAGTAGCAGATAAGAAAGCTACTAAGAAAGTGAAAATATCACTTGACAATAGTTTAAACGAGTGGAACAATCTCCTTTATCTCCTTATCATTTAAGCTCTAATAATGTTTATATAAATATATATATATATATATATTAGTAATTGATGTTACAAAAATATTATAGCTAAGGGAAGAGGAGGGTCGCGAGTATGACGAGAAACGCTCACTTAGTTGTAGCGGTGAAGCAAGGTTCTGAAAGGCCCTGTGGTATAACATTTTCATGGAGGGCCTATATACCCACTAAACATTCTGATACAGTCGCATACATACAATAAAAAAATCTTACTTCCTTTAAAATTCCTTTATTAGCCGGCCCTTCCTCTGTAACATAATTATCTAGCATCAAATTTTGTTTTAAAACAAAAATGTTACGATAATTTTAAAATATTTGAAATCAAATAATATTAAAAATTATTTTGTCTTTCTTCTCAGAGACAATAAGTAATAAGGGTTGGCCAGCAGTCATCGGTAAACAATGTGGTTTTTTTTTCTATTACGAACATCTTAATCATACATAAATCGTAATTCGACATTACCATATATTTTAAATTCATAGCTTGGGTAAATTTATGACAAAGTGTAATAATAACTCAATTTGTATCTTTTCGCTCACTACTAGGAAGCATTAAACTCCTTCAACATTACTTGTCTTTATAAGCACACAATATTGTCGGAACAAATTATTATAAATGTTTCTCAGTTCTTGTGATTCTGTATATTACATTGTATCTCACTGTTGTTTTAATGATAGTATTATTTTTGCAAATACATTATTCGAGTGCATCAGACACACTATTTTTGAAACGTTGCGAATCAATTAGCCCGAAGACGGCTTCGAAACAGGAGCTGGATATATCCAAGGTGGAATTTAAAATTCCAATAGAAACATGCTTATTTTTTATCACCGCTAAATCTTTTCCAAATCGCTTTTTTTACTATTGTTTCAATTTTATATAAAACTTCTATGATTTTGATAGGCCTTTCAGGACCCCATCTGGGCCCGAAGGTAAGTGCCCCATTTGCCCACCTTTTCCTAGATCATTTCTTTCGTGGGTAAACAATGGAAAATCCTGTTTTTCTCATATTTCACTCGACAAAATTTACACAAAACAACCATATTGATTTGCAATCCATTCTGAAATGAATGTTTGCATATAGTATTATTTAACAATACTAACACACGTTTAAATGTTGGCTGGGTGTGGCTTGTGGTTAATATGCTCGGAGAGTGGATCCAAAGGTTCATGTTGAGTATATAATGCTAATTATTAATAATAATTAGTATATAAAAATAACTAAAATACATATTTAAATATGGGCCTGGCGTATCCTAGTGCTTAGCGTGCCCCAAAATGAATCCAATGGTTCATGGTTTACGACTCGTTGCCGAAAAACGCTCTCCACATTTACGTCGTGAGTGCGCTATAAAAGTGAAGGTCAAATCTCACTAGTTGACCAGACAAGAATAGCCCCCCCCCAGTGGCTCAGCGGTATGTCTGCGGACTTACAACGCTAGAATCCGGGTTTCGATACCCGTGGTGGGCAGAGCACAGATAGCCCATTGTGTAGCTTTGTGCTTAATTACAAATAAACAAACAAACAAGAATAGCCCAAGAATTGGCGGAGAATGCTATTGACTAACTGCCTTCCCTCTAGTTCGAAATTAAAGGTGACAGCGCGAATAACACTTGTGTTGCTTTGCAATAAATTCTCAAATAACCATATTTGAATTATCATTAGCTATATTATTAATGATCAAATCTAATTGTTATGAAGTAATTTAATATCTTAAATTTTTGTCAAATAGTATTAAAAAAACTGCGAATTCCACAAACTAATATTGATGTGATGGGTTTGAAGCACATATAACACAGTCTGTAGACTAAACTTATTTTTGAAACAACGTGCATTATTATTTCTTAGTTGCGATTAAAAAATTAATGTATCACATAGAGCGCGCTGTTGTGTGTACGTGAGAAGAGACTTATCTTATCGACACAATTTAAATGGAGTCACATATCTTAGAAGCACGTGAGCAACAAACCCATGAAGCATGAAGGTTAGCGACCTGGACAAATTTTAATATTGTTCTGCACATTGGTGTTTAGTAAAATATGAAAAAACAAAATCGATAAAACCAAGCACATTAAAAAGAGTTTGAACAGTTAATTCCTATTGAAAAAGGTTCTAGAAATATTGAACAATTATTATATTTCAAGTAAAATAGAAATGAAATCTCATTTACCTAAAATTATTCGTAGATAAGAGGGCGAGTTCTGGCGTAAGTATAATTTTCGTGACACGTGTAGACTAATGTCTCGAAAACACTTTGGTTATGACATAAGTGAACAATCAGGAACTATGGGGAATCCTGAAGTATATAAAGTTTAGAACCCCCCGATTTCTCTGAAGTGTTATGAAGCAAGTGACGAGTGCGATAAGTTCCACTTATCTGGACGTTTGGATAAAAGTGGCATGTAGAATAGTTTTCCTGGCTTTGAACCAGGTTTCCAGACATAAATCTCAGGATGCCCTCAAAGTTTTCAGAAATTTAAGCAAAGCGTTACCTTCCATCTTCAATATAGAATATGATATGGTAATAATTCGATGAGGGTTTTATAGAATAGTTAGTGGCTGGCAAATACGTGTTTTCCTCCGAGTGGAAACCCTCATATTGTTATGTGTTTTTCTTTTTTTTCAAAAGAGCTTCTAATCATAAGAACTTACGAGTAAAAGTCATAAAGGTTGTAATAATATGTTGATCACACTATATCTGCTGTATTCAGTGCCGACGAGACCTTTCGCTCAATACCAGGGCTCATCAGGTCGGTTGGGATACAACAGACATATAGTAGCAATCGAGAGATATTTACGCACAACAAGTGGTCGACCAAAAACAAATCGCTGCCCGCTGCCTCAGAGAACAGAACAAACTTTGGGAGTTTTAAGTTCATTTTTCACTTAGTCGTTTTTTTTTCAATCTAATTTTTTGTTTCACAGCTGTTTGTAATATTACGTTGTTCATAACATTATTGAGAGATGGGACGTTTGTAGTTCATGGCTGTGATATAGCCATACATTAATAAAGAAATTCTGTCAGTTACTTTTAAAGTGCCTTTTTTTAAAAGTAACTGATGGAATCGCCTCTCAGAATTTTGACTTTGAGGCAATGTGTAAGGGAATGTTATGTGGAAGCCTGTAACTATTATAATTGCATTGTTCTGTAACGTTTAGTGTTTATTTAATAGCGTTATTGGTGTTGAGGTTGGAAAAGGCAAGGCAGCCGTTATCAACAAATGGTCGATTGAAAAAGTTAAAAATTTCCAGTATAGCGCTTGAGGCTCATCCTTTGTGGTTCACTCTGAAACACAGTACAACATTCAGTCTATCGTTATATTCCTTGGTCGTTTTAGTCGTTATATTCCTCGCATGTTTTGAATATTCGTCTAAAGCTACTCGAGTGCTGGAGGGAAGACAGCTAACCAATACCATTTACTGCCAGTTCTTGGACTAATCTAATGGAATAGTAGGATTTAACCACCACTCTTATTACGCACTCACGGCCCCAAAGGGCGGAGCTCGATTTTTTTCCCATACTAACTCTTGGATCTTTTGTAGTTGCCTGTATATGCTGTTATACGGAGAATATAATTCCTGGCATTACCATAACACTGACGTTAAAGATGATTTCATTATCACTATAGTTAGGGTAAATATAGAGTTACTTTTGTCACTAAATATGTGTATGTGATATAAAATAGCATTTTCTCGATAGTGTTAGTTTTATTAGTGTGAATTATATTGTAGCCTGGGAAGCTGAAGTACGAATTTTCATTTAAAATTGTTTTTTTTTTTACTATACTGTTCATCTGTTGTTGTATTACAATGGGGTGAGGTTTCCATAGCGTTGTTTATAAAACATACTATATGTTAATTTAGAGAACATTAAACGAATTTAATACGTTCGTTGCTACCAGTAGTATTAATAATTCATGTCCTAGTGCCATTCAAGAGGTGTCAAGGAGCAGTCACAGTATCCCAAATTCATATGCCACAAGAGAAATATGGCTTTCAAACATAATTGTCTGTGACCCACCGGTGTGTCACGCGGTCCATAACTAAAAGTCTGTTGTGACCCCAATGTGGAGCACATAGCAGCGAACGTGTTAAGAATGTTGAGGTAGTAGTTAGGTTGTGAGCATGTGCTGTGTTTGATTGTGGCGTTTTGAAGTGATATGTCTTTGTATGGTATACGACATGTTTTGGTTCACTAAAGGTTTAAGGAGCAACAACAATGTATTATTACCTGTATAGCGATGTGGTTTTAGTACTGATCAGCTGTGGTTTTCTGGTTCCTCTTGCTGCAGCCTGAGCATAAGATTTGGTTGTCGTCTGTCTGTTATGGTTTATTAGTCTGATCAACTATGTGCTTATCATGACGTGTTATTTTTTATCTGTTTGTTCAGTATGTGGATGTAGTTCTTCGATCACATCCAGATCATAGAAGTTAACACTCATTTGGGACAACGTTGGTCGATGTTTCTTGAGAGTTAAAAACCGCTGTTTAATCGTGTAAGTTTGTGAATTTTTATGTTATCTGTTGTGCAAATCTAAGAATTTTTAGATCTTCTGAAAGTCCCTGCACGTGGCTGTCAGCACGTTTGGTAGTTGTGACGGGTGATGAGTGCACATCTCAGGAATCTATTGTCTGACACATGGATCCATAATGCCCAAACTTCACACAGCTACGTTATTGGATTATGGTTGACTGCTTAGAGGTTCTACGAGGGAATGTGTGTACTAGAGGGAAATTCCGTTTTGTGTGCATTGTGTCTGAGGTCACGATCGTCACGTAAAGTGATTTCAGTAAGTGGTGTGCACAGTGAGGACATTCACTGAGTTACGCTTCCAGACTTTGTTTGTTTGTTGTTAAGCGCAAAGCTACACAAGAGTTATCTGTGCTGTGCCGATCACGGGTATTAAAACCAGGTTTTAGCGTTATAATCCTTCAGAATTACCGCCGAGCCACCGGGGGAAGATCGCTTGAAGGATGTATTAATAGGTCATCAAATAGAGCAAAATATAAACCCT
The DNA here is from genome assembly GCF_000517525.1 of Limulus polyphemus. Lineage (NCBI taxonomy): Eukaryota > Metazoa > Arthropoda > Merostomata > Xiphosura > Limulidae > Limulus > Limulus polyphemus. The sequence continues at coordinate 30,147 of NW_013669370.1, forward strand.
TTCATTGTTTATAAATACGATGCATTATCAACTAGTAACAAAATAATTTTAGAAATATGCTGTCTTTAAATCTGTGAAATAGCCTACAAGTGAAAGCGACAATGACCCCCCGCCCCAAAAAAAAGGGTTTCCTTTAGTTACTCCTGGAGAAAACTTACTCACACTTCCTCCCGTGTAACACCATTGAATAATGCCCATCAGTTACACAGAACAACTAACTAGAAAAGGATTTACAAAGAAAAGCTGTACAAATCTTTAAGTTTAGAAATGACATTCAGAAACATACTACATGCGCGAAATGCGATCGTATCTTCTCCTTCAGTACGAAACAACCCAACAAAAACATGATTGTTGCAGCGCTTTGCGCTTAACAACAAACAAAGTTTTCAAGCGTAACTCAGTGAATGTCCTCACTGTGCAACAAAAATGTGATTGTTGCAACGCTTTGCGCTTAACAACAAACAAAGTTTTCAAGCGTAACTCAGTGAATGTCCTCACTGTGCAACAAAAATGTGATTGTTGCAGCGCTATAGTTTCATTTTTCACTCATCTTAATAGCGCTTTATTGAAAGTTGGGTAATTTGTTTTGTGTGTTTGTTTGAAGTTAAGCACAAACTACACAATGGGTTCCCTGTGCTGTGCCTACCACAGGTATCGAAACCTGTATATGACTGTATATAATAAAAACAGCTGTTACACGTGAACATCATGACTGACTATTATATTAATCAACAGCTGTTACACGCAAAAATCATGACCGAATATACCAAAAACAGCTGCTACACGTGAGCATCATGACTAAATATGCTAATAAACAGCTGCTACACTTGAATATCGTCACTCAAAAGTCATTTCGTAACTTTAAGGTACAATCGTTATATGAGTTACAGCAACCAAAGAAACAGCGAAAAAGTCACATACCACACAATTATATGATATGAAACCGTATCTTATCTATAACTATCTCAAAAGACTTATGCAAGATGATCTGTGATTATTGTTTTAGTATAATTAGCTATCAAACAGTGCTGTTTATGTCAGTGTGAGATTATTCCATGCCTTCCCTTTAGAAAGTGTTTTTTCTTATGTTAAGTGTCTCATACCACAGTAATTATCATAGCTAATCTTTGCTTCCAGTGCTTAATGTCTATGTACAGAAAAGGGCTCCAGATTCCTTGTAACGAATGTGTGTGTATGTGTGGGAGGAGGGGGATTTTTTGAGTTTGGGATTATAACAGTTTAAACGTTGTTAAGCCTACTATTTAGGGGGAAGAAGCGTACTTGACTACTTCGACCAGCTTTCAGTTCGCAATTCAACCACGTTGAGATAAAAAATATTTTAAAACAAGTTCCATATCTCAGATCCGGCAAAAATATAGCACCGTTTACGTCTTTAAAGGGTATTCCCAAACCTTTCAAAATGTCATCTAATTTTTTTAAAGATATTCTCCATGTACATACAAAAAAAATATTAGACGTTTTGAGGCTTAACGCTTGTTTTTCGTAACTCGAAATGTCTAGTGTGAAATACAAAACTAAGAATAATTTTTCGTAATAAATGTTAGCTATATAAACGTTTTGGGGATGTTCCGTTTACCAGACATAAACCAGAAGAATGCAAATGAATGCAAATTAGGTGTTGGGTGTTTTAACCCATAATTTTCTCACACCTACAATGAATAACGAGATAGCTGTCACGGAAGACCAATTAGGTGTTGGGTGTTTTAACCCATAATTTTCCCACACCTACTACCATTCACCGTCTGCAGCCAGTTCTGAGTGTGGTAATCACTCCTAAAACATTATAATATTTTAAAAGTAACATCATAGTAGAAATTAATTTGTTGTTAAAAGTCAAACTTAATTTTTAGTCTTGTTAAATACTCAACCTCCATTCTTTATACAATTATTAGCAAGTAACAACAATTACAAATCCTTACTTAAATACATGAATAACCTCAATCAAGTATAACGATTTTGGCTAATATTACCAGAGACATTTTCCTTTACAAATTATACCATTTGAATTTTATTGACAAATGATATGATTTTTGATATATATGTGTGTGTGTGTGTAATTAATTATTCATGAAATTTTGATAAATTTATTCAGTTGAAATTTGTTATGAGTAACGGTTTTGAATTTCACACGAAACATTGGGATTTTAGTTTGTATATAAACTTTCATCATTGTTATATGGTGCTGATTTCATTTAACTTTAACTTGAAGTATTAGATCTGTTTTATCTACATATACAAATATATGGTATTAGATTTGTTTTATTTACATATACAAATATATAGTATTAGATTTGTTTTATTTACATATACAAATATATACACGCAGCCACACACACACATATGTAGATAGTATTATAGATCAGTTCTCAAAGAATCTACATAATCGTGGTTGTATTTAAAAATAATTTAAACACACACACACCATATATATGTTTGCGTGTTTTAGATACGCACATATATATATATTGGCAAGCCATGTGCATTCTAAGTAATCTATTACTAGTTGAAGGATAATTGTATTGAAATACAACTATTTATGTGTATCTGGCTATAGATGTGACAATAAATGCCTACATATATTAGAACGTTTTAATAAAGTTAGTACATGATTTACTGCTATCCGTTACATAATGAATTGCAAGAGAAAACTAATTTTCATTCCACAAAATATTCTGTTTCGTATGAGAAGTAAGTAAACAGAAGGCTATAGGTCATTCATGACTTCGATAAAGAGAGAGTTCTGAGAGATTACACGTTATAACCTGCGCGTTGGTTGTGTCTTTTTTACAGTATCTTGGGGAATTCTGAGAGATTACACGTTATAACCCGTTCTCAGGTGCGTTGGTTGTACCTGTTTACAGTGTCTTAAGGATTTATAATATATTGCACGTTATAACCTGCTCCCAGGTACGTTGGTTTAACCTATTTACAATGTCTTGGAGAATTATGAGAGAATACACGTTATAACCTGTTTCTAGGTGCGTTGGTTGTACCTGCTTACAGTGTCTTGGGGAATTCTGAGAGATTACACGTTATAACCTGTTCTCAAGTGCGTTGGTTGTACCTGCTTACAGTGTCTTAAGGATTTATAATAGATTGCACGTTATAACCTGCTCCCAGGTACGTTGGTTGTACCTATTTACAATGTCTTGGAGAATTATGAGAGATTACACGTTATAACCTGTTCCCAGGTGCGTTGATTGTACCTGTTTGCAATGTCCTGGGGAACAGAACAATAATTTACAGATTGTTTCTTTCTAAAATAACACGTTTAAGCTGCAAGTCAGCTGGTACAATGTATTTGGTGAAAGCTTGCTAATACAAGTATTTGAATGTGAGAAAAATACAGAAGTAATTTTAGCTTATAATTTTATACAACATTACGAGTCCAAAAGTACACTCGACAATGTTAAATTACCATGGTAAAACAATACACATGTCTTATATTTTTTCTCTTCAGTCAGTGTATAGTGTGAACTGTTGTAATATCATCATCTGAGCTGAGTTATTCCATTTCTCAAACTCCTTTGAAGAAATGAATTATTGTATTAAACTCCAACTACAGTTGTTTGTAATATATTTTCGATAACACTTTACTGAAAACATTACACTGACCGGGCTTTTGAAAATTAACGTTTCGTTATGCCTGTAACCTTGGTCCTTCGTTATTTGAAGAAACACAATGCTACTACCACGTGAGAACGGTAAACAGCTCAGACTTTTTATTTTCATTTGCACTTTTGTGCATATTATAGAAATAAAAATTAAATACTTTAAGAAACCAATAGAACTGTAATAGTAGGTTGCATATATGGTCTCGAGAACAGTGTTATTATCTTTAAACTTATTTTACTTGCTAAATTTCGAAATAGTGTTTGAGTGTACTAAAACGTGTGTTTGTTTATATATTATTAAGCACAAAGTTATACAACTGGTTGGCTATCTGTGCTGTGTCCACGCGGATATGGAAACTTGATTTTTAGCGTCATAAGACACTGGTGGCTAAGAAATGTGTTATAATTTTTAGATGTTGTAATTTTCCCATTTCGAGTATGTTTGATGTTTTTTCTGTGTCCTTACTTACACTTCAGCAAGGGGCCCGGCATGGCCAGGT
>NW_013669370.1:35281-41411 GCF_000517525.1 Limulus polyphemus
CCTTCCCTCTAGTCTTACACTGCTAAATTAAGGGACGGCTAGCGCAGATAGCCCTCGTGTAGCTTTAGCGACGAAATTACCAAAACAAACAAACAAACACTTCAGCAAACTGGATGAAAATTATATTTTAAAACATTTCCTAATAATGCCACTATTACTAACGTATTTGTTTTATATACAATTTTTCTTCATATACACGTATACCGAAAGTTTAAGATCAACCTATATTACATTTTAGTTTGAGAAAAGTAAAACATATACAAAAGCCAGAGCTCTTCCTAAGGATTTTTTTCAACTGCACAATTATATTTTAACTACATCATTTTTAATATATGACGCTTTATCGCATCTCATATATACAGGCCTAGTAACAAATGGTCCAAAAAAATGAAGAATATTCCAGTAAATACATTTATTTTTCAACTCTGGAATGGAATTTTATAAATTTAAATATGTTTTTTTTTTAATATTTACTCACTTGAACTTACTTGAATATTCAACAGCATAAATATTTTTACAAGTGTACAATTTGTGATCAACAGCACAAATATTTTTACAGGTGTACAATTTGTGATCAACTGCACAAATATTTTTACAGGTGTACAATTTGTGATCAACTGCACAAATATTTTTACAGGTGTACAATTTATGATCAACAGCACAACTATTTTTGCAGGTGTACAATTTGTGAGCAACAGCACAAATATTTTTGCAGGTGTACAATTTGTGATCAACAGCACAAATATTTTTACAGGTGTACAATTTATGATCAACTGCACACTAAGAAAATCCCTGACAAAAGCTGTAAAAAAAAGACAAAATCTAAAATATTGTATTTTTTCAAATAGCTCTCGCATGCATAGTGTCCGTTCAACGCATGGTGTGAACTTAATAAGCTTGTATTTTGTCATTTACTCGTTAGCCTTTTGACGAACGATTATGGAAATAAGTGCTTAACGGATATTTTAAACGTTAAGCGGAAGTGGCGTACATGATAATTACTTAGAGCAGCAATGCTCAAAATAGGTCCGAAGACCCCCAGTGGTTCGCGAGGGCACTCCAGGGGGTCCGCGAGTCATATCCGAAATTTCATAAAAATACTTTTCGTAAAATTATATTTATAAAACATTTCTCTTAGCGATCAATAGATGGCACAACTAAGAGTGTGACTTCTTCAAAATTTTTGGAAAGTTCAGATCATAGGAATTTATAAAATAATGGTTTCATTGGTATTATATAGCAAGCCTTTTTTTGTAGTACCTTACCTATTTTTTCAAGAACAGCCTTATAAAAGGATTTCACTTAAAAAGTACCTTTTTTCTGTATCGTTTAGTAAGAAAAGTCCAGATTACATATACGCCTCCTAAGGATTTGTTTGTAGTTGAGCACAAAAGGTTATCTATGCTCTGCCCACCACGAGTATCGAAACTCGGTTTTTAGTGGTGTAAGTCTACAGACATACCACTGTGCCTCTGGGAGGCCCTCCTAAGGACAGTAGTATTCTACAGTTTTATGATTTCAAATTTTAAGAGAGATGGTTAAATATTTCAAATCAATTTTACTTAAAAATATAATTGCATGGTGTTTTATGCTCATGCGTGGATTAAGAAATATTTTAAATTCAAGGGCAAAAGGTCTAGCTACATCATTGCATAATATATTGTCTCCGGTAAGTCAGCGGTAACGAGATTCGCAAATATCCCCACAAACAACAGCAAATATCCCCACAAACAACAGCGTAATATCCCCACAAACAGCAGCGTAATATCCCCACAAACAACAGCGTAATATCCCCACAAACAACAGCGTAATATCCCCCACAAACAGCAGCGTAATATCCCCACAAACAGCAGCGTAATATCCCCACAAACAACAGGAAATATCCCCACAAACAAAAGCGTAATATCCCCTATAAACTTACGTTATTATGAATAATTTTCATTTATTTGTGGATATTCAGATAAAGTATTATTTTTAAACAACTAATTCATTTTTCGTTATGTCTAGTACACAGATAGGCAAATTATAAAATGTCTTTAAAAAAAAAGGTTAGGTACGGTCTTACGGTTAATGTGCCTGGAATGTGACTTCGAAAAATGTGCTCTGTACTTTGGGAGCATGGGTTCGCTATAAGAGTCACAGAGAAATCTTACTATCCAATCAAACAAAAGTAGCAGTAATCGCTGTTGACTAGCTGCCTTATTTCTAGTTGAAAATTAGGGATAGCTATGGGCAGATAGTTCTTGCATAGCTTTGCTCGAAATTCTGAAACATATATATTTTTTCTAGATTCTGTTAATCAGGTTATAGCTATTACTACAATATATGTAATATTCAAGAAAAAGTTAACATTTTAAAAAACTGATATGAAAAACGTCTCCGAGAAGGACTGCTTATTTGTTTAACTTTTTTCTTTTTCGAAACGTGGGCTCTAATATTTCAAAAATTAAGAATGTGTGAACAGTTACACAAGCCTATATATTTGTATTGTAACCAACAATCAATGTTAGTTATAAATATAATATAAATGATCAAGATTTCAAAGTATTAATTTCTAAGCAGTTCATTTATTTTAATTTATGTTTTCGTAATTGATTATGTTATTAGATGTAATTGCAAATCACATTCCATCTACGGTTGTTGAATTTCTGTAAGCTTTTCAAAGAAATTATTTGCAGTTTTTTCATCTATCTTCTATGATTATTGAGAATTTAATTCTACGTTTTTAGTGCATTCAGTTTGCTTAGCAGAGCCCCCAGTGGCACAGCGGCATGTTTGCGGACACACAACGCTAGAAACCGGGTTTCGATACCCGTGGTGGGCAGAACACAGATAGCCCATTGTGTAGCTTTGTGCTTAACTTCAAACAAACAAACAAGCTTAGCAGAATTGTTTTCACGTAAACTATAACACAGATTGGTAGGTGCACTATTCTGGGATTCCTTAATTCTAATTTTCTAAGTCGTAAATAGCAAGCTTCAATAAACTGGTCTGATTTTATCAAGAATTTCTAAACACGTTAGAAGTTATATGCAGAATTTTCAATGACATTATTATTATTTTACCAACATGCGATTCCTTTGTCATTAATTCGTTTATATATGATAATCTAGATTACTCAACTTTCGAGGCAGATTTCAATAAATAAAGAATTCTGTCCTGGAAATAAAAACCTTACATTGGATTTGACAGTTTCTGTAACATTTGCTTGAGGACGAATTCATTGTGTTTATTTTATCAAATATTTACTTCTTGCACCCCGTGAATGATAAACGAATCAACACAGATGTTGATAATCTAATTTATCCCAGCTAACTGTTCTTAAATTTTGTAATTTTAAAAGTTTGAGTGCGTTTACTGCAGGGTTGTACTTTCTAAACTGTTGACTGAATTTATGTTTACCGTTCAAAAATTAAACGTGGAGACAGAAATTCGTTTGTTCCTGAAAAATATTTGTTTTTGTACATACCAGAATTTTTTTGTAACAAATTTACACTTAAGATAAGTTTTCAGTTGTAAAATAAAAATTTCTGTAGGTAATAATGTAAGGTTACAATGATGTGAAGTTAAAAATGAAAATTTTCTGAAAGCAATAATTTAAAGCAACAACTAAGAACATTTTCGAAAAGCAGTGATATTAAATTATAACTGAAGATTTTCTTAAACAGGCTCATTGCCACCCTCGCATTTCATCTTTAATAATGAAATCTATGACTAGATAGAAGGGGTGGCAATGATATCTTGTCTTGCTCTTACTTTAATGAATATTTTGTGAAGGCAGTTATATACAGTTAGAACTAAGAACATTTTCTAAAGACCATGATGTAATGTTTCAACTGAATATTTCCTGAATCTACAATTAAATATCATATAAAGACAACAATGAAAAGTTACAACTAAACATTTTATGAAGTGAACAATGTAAAGTTTCAACTGAATATTTCCTGAAGCTACAATTAAATATCATATAAAGACAACAATGAAAAGTTACAACTAAACATTTTGTGAAGTAAACAATGCAAAGTTTCAACTGAATATTTTCTGAACGCAACGATGTAAAGTCGTTGTTAAACATTTTCTAAAAGCTTTCATTTAATATCTTAAATTAGTACATTTTGGAGGTTGAGACGTAAAGTTACAATGAAGAAATGTTTTGAAGCTTAGAATGCCTAGAAAATATAAATGTCACAACTGACCAAAACAATTAAGTGTTTATGATGAGAAATTAAATTTCAGACCAATATATAAATGTATGACCGTAACCTACACGCCATCTAAGAGATGCGCTCAAAAAAGTCGTAGTTAGTAAAACACGAGGCAAATGCACGATCGTTAAAAATAATGAGAGTTTTTTCTCAAGTCTATTGGTTTAAGTAAGAGCTTGTTATTGCGTGTCTACAGCGTGAAATTATGGTACAGAACGTTTAGTACTCGACTTGAGAATAAATAGAAACTTAATTAAACGAGATTGTCGAAGTTTATTATTTCTATTGGACTGGTGACTCTTACATTCACACTATTTGAATTAGTGAAAGCTTCCATGAACTGCATCTGTCTGGAGTGTTGAACTCGAGATTAATAATCGTAAATTGAACATCCGAAATATCACTCCCTTTAGAATATAACTTCGCTGTATGGTAGAGGCAAAAATGAGAAAATTATGTTTAGAGTTATATTTATAATTTTTGTTGAACATGAAACAATAACTTCAAAACAGCAGGTACAAAAATATGGAATTCCTTAAACTTAGTAAATTGTTTTCAATTTAACCATCTTAGCTAATATCATATCATCAGTTGCTATGGTAGGTATTGTCTAAGTATCACACCAGTTCCTATGGTAGGTCTTGTCTAAACCTCACATCAGTTGCTATGGTAGGTCTTGTCTAAGTATCACACCAGTTCCTATGGTAGGTCTTGTCTAAACCTCACATCAGTTGCTATGGCAGGTCTTGTCTAAGTATCAAACTAGTTGCTATGGTAGGTCTTGTCTAAACCTCACATCAGTTGCTATGGTAGGTCTTGTCTAAACCTCAGATCAGTTGCTATGACAGGTCTTGTCTAAGTATCAAACTAGTTGCTATGGTAGGTCTTGTCTAAACCTCACATCAGTTGTTATGGTAGGTCTTGTCTAAGTATCACACCAGTTCCTATGGTAGGTCTTGTCTAAGTATCACACCAGTTCCTATGGTAGGTCTTGTCTAAGCATCAACTGAAAACTCTCTTTTGACATTCTACGTGATGAATAAAGTGATGAAACTTCAAGTGTATTATCATCATTCTTGCATAGGAACACTTATTAGTGTTTATGACGGGTTCAGGTTTTAAAGAATATATTAGTATGCCTTAGAAGTGGAAAACAAAATATAGTATATAACTTTGGTTAGTATTCATGAAATTCCTGGAATGTAATATTGTAACCAAGTGAAGTATACACGATTGTGATTTTAAATCAAAACCAATAACTTTTATCGCAAGTTTACGAAGACAGTATTAATTACTTGTATACACTGTTAAAATATTTTTAGTATTTGAATATGATAAAATATACACTTCCAAGATATATTACAAACTTAACATTTGATGTAGTAAACAACGATCATTATTTTGATGTCTACGATATTGGGATACGAGACAAAAACACCAATACATGTTTACTATATTTGTATAAAGCGTTTGATAGTATTGTTAATTAAAACTCATACGAGTATTATTTGATTATTAAACATAACATTTGTTCATATATTTGTAATACGTTAAGATTAAATTTTTTTATTATATTATTATCAAAAATACCCTTGCCATAAGCTAAATAAATGCGTTAAGATGACTGTAAATGACGTCACTACTGTGATCAGACCACCGAAATTGGAGCATTAGAAAGCATTGGTCGAATTATGTCCCAGGATCCATTGTTTGGCAAGGGTTCCAGTCCTATTATGTGGCACATCAGGTTATATTGGTCTACCATTTTCACAGGTGGCGCTTTGTAACCCTTCTTTAATTCTGCAATAAATTGATGATTTAAAAGATAATATTTTAAATAAAATCTATTTAGATGATGAAAGACTTAGCAACTATTTAATAATGGCTGGAGACGGCTTGAATGTGTAATGAAGAAAAACTTATAT
>NW_013669370.1:42411-66130 GCF_000517525.1 Limulus polyphemus
ATTTAAGTTAAAGGGAACACTATTAATAGAAAAACAATAAAATGATGTTTTATTTTATTTTTGATGAACAAAAGCAAACAACACATACACACAAAATGTGTTTTAAGCAATCTAAATACCAAAAATGTTAATATTTGAATAAAAACAAAACTAACAGAAAATATTATGGATATATCTAGGTTAAAACATATTGCTTCACACTAAGAAATATGTCCTTATAACTCACAAAATTTACACTTTCATCAAAAACACTAACTTACTGGTTCCGGTAGCATAAAAAATCCCTCTCATATCACTGAGTGAGTTGGGGTCATATCCATGATTTCCAGTGTAAATTTTTGTACCAAGTGGGAACATTTTGCCCATGACCTGTACCTGCAAAGTTGACACCAATAATGTGGTAAACATTTAAAGTAAACAGTTCTGAACTGCCTGGTATCTTTCCACTACCTCATTTCTCAGTTACAACTAAAGACCCCAAAAAGAATGTCATGTTTATAATCGTATTCATGAAGAAAGTATGTTACCGATATAAGCCCAGTTAATAATTTAATTTAAATATGTTTTAATATATCTTCGTAGATTCCTTAATTAGAAACATCCTGTCATAACACACTTAGAAGCAAGTAACGTATACTACGTAGGTTAAGAATAATAGATTGTGATATCCACGTAAACATTTGAATAGAGACATCTAAGTGTAATAATTCCACTGTGACACTCAGGTAAACCATCTAAAGTAGATTACCTGAATAGAGGTGACTAGTTAAAATACTTCCATTATCATATCCGAGTAGATAATCTATACTCAGGCACCTAGTTAAAATGTTTCCATTATCATATCCAAGTGGATTGACTTTTAGTTAAGACGATCTACTTGGATAGCATGACAGAAATAGTTTACCTAGGTGTCTTAGTTCGGACGATCTACCTGGATGTGATACTAAAAACATTTTAGCTAGGTGTTTTATCCAGACGATGTATTTGGGTAACAGGACGGAAATATTTTACCTAGGTGCCTCAGTCCATATGATCTACTTGGATATGACAATAGAAGTATTTTAACTAGGTGTCTCAGTCCAGATGGTCTACTTGGATATGATAGAGGAAGTATTTTACCTAGATACTTCAGTCCACACTTAGCTAAAATACTTCCATTAACATATCCATGTAGATTATATGGACTGAGACACCTAAGTAAAAACTTCCGTCATGCTACCCAAGTAGATCGTCTGGACTAAGACACCTAGCTAAAATACTTCCATTAACATATCCATGTAGACTATATGGACTGAAACACCTAAGTAAAAACTTCCGTCATGCTACCCAAGTAGATCGTCTGGACTAAGACACCTAGCTAAAATACGTTTGTAAGGATGTATGTAGAATATTCGCATAGTAATATCAGGCAGTAGGGAAATGAACAATCTGAATAATGATATCCAAGTAAATCACCTGCATAGTGAAGTCAAAGTAAAATCGGTCCATAAGTTGTATCAACGTATAACTAATGTAATCACGATTTTATCTTAAATATTTGTGGATAACTGAATCGAGTAATCGTTGTGAAACCACTGGATAAAAATGGAAGTAAAGGACATTGATAACAGCTTGATGACGATATTTCTGGAAATTCTCGATGAATACCACATACAACTATTTAATATTGACGTCGATGTAACATAGTGAATATTAAACTTGACATTTAGATGTGTAGCTAACTACGGTAAAATTAGGATAACTGTAAAACTTACCCCTTGAATATAATATCCTTTGTCAGCCATAAGTAGAATTTTTGGGACCAATCGGTGATTTTTGAGGTGATATTTTTCTGGAATATCTTCTTTTTTGTACACGCGGAGGCCTTCCAACTTAGCTCGTATAAGATCTTGGTAGACCTTTTATATTAAAAATACCCTTTGAGACATAAATAGTTAAAACCTTTTATTATCGTATACTGACTGGAGACTTATTAGGACCCCCCATATTTATAAGATATGCCGTTTATTTAAATATGCAAAATAAATTCATCGTGATATGTCACGTATTTGATTATCTGAGAAGATGTAATCAAATGACAGTAAGTCAGCAGGAATAGAGAGAAGAACAAGAATTTATCCTACTGGCAAACAGGAATGATATTGGGCAACCTAAGAATAGGTATGAAATATGCCAGTGTAACATACTTAAACAACTTACGTGGAACCGAAACTTTAACCATTCTGTCTTAATTCAAACCAGTCAATAGAAATAAACCCTCAATCGCAAACGGTAAGAAACGCCACAGTATTTGCGACAGCGGTTTGATTTTTTTTCAATTTAAATGTTTATATTTGATTTGTATCTCTACGTAACAAGTAAGTAAGCGGCATATTTCGTTTATAAATCTGTGTTTCTAGTTGGAACTTTTTTGAGGTATTTCATTTCTAATTTTCAAACATTGTAATTTCAAATCGGCGGTATATAATTACTAAAAATAATTATCTTTCCAACCAACGATTATTAAAAAAAATTCAAATAAACAAAAACTATGAAATGAATTGTTCGAACATATCAGCTACGTCTTTCGTCTGTAAATATTGTTATGACAGCGGAAGTCACGTGACGCTAGTAACACGTCATGAGATTCTCGAAGGATCTTGACTTTTCCTGGCAACTCTAGTCTTTTCTATGCGCCCTCTATTTTAGTATGTAAGCCCGGCAAATAAAGCGGAGAGATAATTGCAGATAGAGAGATATAGAGACAGATAATCGAGTCAAGCGAGCGGTAGTGACCGTAAGTAAAGTGCGTGAAGCGTTGTGAATTATAGCGTGTGTTCAAGTTAAAGTGACTGTGGAAATTAAGTGTATTACAAGGTTTGTAACGAGAAAGAATAAACTAGTTTTAATTAAGAAAGGACTTAAAGATACTAATTTTACCGCAAATGTTTTGCTGTCTCTTCTAGTATCGTCATATTTGCCTCAATTTGATACGGAGTCTTAAAGTATTAATGTATTCTGATAGAAATTGTAGTGTTCAGTATAACCGAGTCCTGAAGTTGTGTTTCACTGATTAATGTTTCAGCCCGGATTAGATTATATTGTTAAGTATCTGCTTGTTTGATAATTTCCCGTAAAAATTCTCTCCGAGAAACTTGAGCGATACTACTTATTAAAGACTTAACTAATATTAGGCCTAAGGCAAGAGAACTTATAGATTTCGGTGTCTGCAATTACAATTATTTTGTATTATTCTAGAAACCCTGTATTTAAAGAAGTAGTGTTGCAATCCTCCATGATAGTGCCCGTTGAAGGCAAAGAAGAAAAGGTGAGGTAAAGATTTGATAAGGACTTGGAAGTATCTTCAATCTAATCGATTAAAACAATACTCAGTTTTTGTCTGTTCTGAAAATGAGCGCACACCTTACTATCTAAATGCGCATGCGCGCGCGCTTCTTTTCAACAGATGTAAACAAAAGGTATATGTACATATACTTTAATAGACATTTTGTACTACAACACAACTCATCAATTTTTTTAAAAAGGTCTAACGCTACTTCGTAGAATAACATTATAAGTTTATGTACTGATGGTATTAAGTTCAGTAAAGTTTAGCCCTAACTAAACAAAAACAAAAAACATACACAAGTTACAGTTTTAATTTATCTCTCTGTCGAATATAGGTCGCTGCGCCCTTATTCAACATTTTCACAATGTCATTAGGATCAAGGACGGTGCTTACATTTATGGCCTTGACTTTCGGGGACTTACTTGACGTCATTCCGTGGTCAGAAATGATTATTATATTCACCTGAAAGAGTTGGAAAAGACAAAGGCCGCACGTTTAGGGTGATGTTTACTTGAAATAATATTGACAAACTGAATCATTTGGAGAATGGAAGTTAAATAGAAGGATAATTAACTAGTTGTGTAATGACTAACTTCAGATGTAGGATAATTTAACTACAACGATATTTTGAAAGACTTAAAAATGATACTTTAGAGCCATAGCAATAATAATGACTTCCGATTAGAGTAAGCCATTAAATTTGAGCGAAACTAAAAATCAACCTAGTAATTAGTATATCTAATTAAATATACGTTTTCTTATGCTTCTACTTATAAAGACTAAACTGTAATGTTTCATTAGTCGAGTATTCTCGTTGTTATTTCATTTTAACAACAAAATTGAAGACCTAATTTTGTTTATTTTAAAGTTGAGTTTAGCAAACTCACGATAATTGTCTGAGAGGAAACGATAGAATATAGTATTATAGCAAGGAATACAATAATTATATACAAGAAAGAAAGCAACTTTTACATTAGATTACAGGTATAAAAATCACGCAATTTGTACATAAAAATACAATTTATAGAATTAATATATCTTATATAATTTTCGATAAACAATGAAGTAAATGTTAATTAAAAATTAAAAAGTGTAGCTTGCACTCAACGCCTCCCAGTGACACAGTGGTATGTCTGCGGATTTACAACGCTAGAAACCGGATTTCGATACTCGTGGTGGGCAGAGCACACATAGCCATTTGTGTAGCTTTGTGCTTAACTACAAACAAATACAAAAGAAACGTTTGGTAAGTTTATATGGTTATTATGATAGTAACATGTGATATTGTTTCCAGTGGTTTGAATGAGGTCTATAATGACTATATTAATCTAAGCTTGTCACGAAACTAAAACTATGGCCAAAATAACTTTATAACTCTTCATCTGTTGAATAATTTTGAAACATAATTATATAACTCCTGGTGAATAAATTTAAAAGTATTTTACCTAATAAAGACGAAGCAGTAAAAAAACAAAGAGCAATGTTTAAATATATTGAAATACCTTCATAGTAACCTTGAGTTGTGTCCAAACATCATGATATGAGTTGACTGCCATTAATAATAATAATAAAGTATACAGTTCTAATAGACTGGTTATTCAGAACGAATAGTTAGTTTTATTGTTATTCTGATACAGACTTTAGAACCGTGATATCTTCTAGTAGAGTTTAATTTCGCTCGTTTATCTATTTATTTTTTGAAACTAAGCAACTTTTCTTCCATTGTTGAACTCCGTCCTGTCCTCTCTGTTAATATATATTTTGCTGTAACTTTCTCTTCTACTTGTCTGTCAAATTATTTCGCCGAAATATCCAACGATACAGAAATTTTCATCTCCTCTCTGACCTATGAACTTTCTTTTCTTCTGTATATGCACCCTAATGTATTTTACGCGGAACGGTTGAACTTTGCCTCTCTCGATGAACTTCATATTTGTCCTTGATTCAATAAATACAATTATATCCTGCTTGTTTTGTAGACTGCCACACCATTTCTAAACCTTGCTGTCTTATAAATCTACATTATTTGGGTTTATGATTCTAAAAATGTTTTTCCTTAACTAACTGGTAAAACTTGTCGTCCATTCGGTGACCTGCTGGTTTTATTGTATGTTCTTTTATTGTAATGCATTTTTTCAGCTAATAGGTTCTACTACTCCTTCCTTAGCCTTTGATTCCGTTTCTTTTTCATCTAATTAACAATATTGTCTTTTTTTTTCAGATGATTTACTCTCTACTATTCATTGGTTAGTGGATTTACTATCCTACCCATTCTTCAGTTGTTAGGTTTTTGTTTTTTTAATTTCGCGCAAAGCTACACGAGGGCTATCTGCACTAGTCGTCCCTAATTTAGCAGTGTAAGACTAGAGGGAAGGCAGCTAGTCATCACCGCCAACTCTTGGGCTACTCTTTTACCAACGAATCAGTTGTTAGGTTCTACTGATTCCTTCTCACTTGGCAGATTCTAATGTTCTTTCTTCAGCTAATGTATTCTAATGTCTCCTCCCCAACTTTTGGATTCTACTACTCTTTCTTTAGCTAAAAGCAGCCAATGCATCTTCTTTAGCTGTTTCTTAGTCCACAATTTGTTTGTTCCTTCCATCACGGCATGTGTTGAACGGAATTGAATGGTTCGCTTGGAGAACTGTACAAAATTAAGGTTGTCAAATGTCCATGGTCGGAAAGTTATTCTCTTATTTTTTCCAACCTCAGATTGGCAAAAAACATTCTGGAGAAGCCCTGGGCCAGTATTTGTCTTGTGAAGATGAGTTCTTGAAACCGATGAAAAGAAGCGAGGGTCAGAGTGACAAAGAACAGGATAATAGAAGATAAAATTCATGAAGAAGCCTTTAGAATATTATTTGACTAGTCTACAGCGCAAGGTGTTTATTTTTTTACACAAATAATATCCCATAGACTTAATAAACAATGATTATGTTGAGTATAAATTTCGGATACGAGCAGAAAAAACAACAACAAAAACATAGATAACATTCGAAAGAAAATATACATATATATAGAGTTAGTTTTATATATATATATTATTTGATTTATACTGTAAGTAAGAAAACACAAAAAAACGAATAATGATGTTTAATTTTCAAATAATTAGTCGAGATTAAAATAGCCTAGCAAGAGAAATAAATCGTCTTCAGGAATTATAAAAGGTATAAAAAACATAAATTTTAATGTTCTCTGTTACTTTTTTTATGATAGAGATTAGTAAACTATACATAAAAAAATATTTGGCTATTACTTGACTGGTCAACTGATCATTTTTACGACCTGTCAAATACCCAATATTATCACGAACTAGCAGACTGTGCCCTTTAAAATAAACTTGTGAACATTCCAGCGGACAACTGCTCCTGGAAGTAAAACATTAAATATGTATATATACTCGTCACTGGTTGCCTTGTAAAACAATAAAGTCATTGTAAAAAGATACAAATATAACAGACCATAAGCAACCTCGACAATAAATGTAGTTTTGCAAACTCTCAAGAAGTAAAGACTGGATATCGTGAAAGAAGGAAATTGGAGACTTGGTGCCAGTAGACTGAAGTCAAGTATTCAAATAACGTGTTTCTAACTTCTCGCTTTCAATAATTTTTATAGAGGGTTTGTTTTTAAGTTAAGCACAAAGCTACACAATGGGCTATCTGTGCTCTGCCCACCACGGGTATCGAAACCCGGATTCTAGCGTTGTAAGTCCGCAGACATACCGCTGTGCTACTGGGGGGCATTTTATAGAAGGAGTTTTGAAATTTTTTGAAAAGAACCAATGTAATACTTCCTGAACTGCTTATTAAAGCGAACTCAAAAAATCAGATAGAACAAATAAACAATGGTATAAAAGTGGCATTATAAGACAACTCCGAGGAAATAGAAGCTGTCGATGAACATGAAGGAGAAGAACCAAGTTTATGGGTCATCAAACAAAGCAACAAAAAAGTCCATTATTTGTAATATTGTTGTGTCACAAGAATACTCTTTTTTTACTTCGTCTAAAAAACAATATATTTGTTATTTATTTTACATTCAGCTTATAATACTCTAAAAAAGACGCGACTTTCATTGAAGTTTTTACTTGTTAACCAGCTTATTTCCAGAATAAGAAATTAAATAAGAAATTAATGATAAAGGTGTTGTTATAAAAAAGTGTTAAGGTTTTTCTAAATATTGTTTCTATCAGCAAGTTGCCTTTCAACTTCTAAATAATAGTTCGTAAATTAATTTTCATATTTCCACACATCATTCGTGATAGTGAGTTATAGTATCAACTTTTTCGGTTTGGTTTTTAGATTTTTCGCACAAAATCGCACAGGTGCTATCTGCGCATAAACTTCCCTAATTTTGAACAGAAAGACTAGAGGGAAGACATGAAGTCAACAATAGCCATCGCCACCTCTTGGGCTACTCTTGCCTGACTGAAAAATTGGATTTGACTATTAATTTTATAGCGCACCACAGCTCCAAAGTGCAGAGCGTGTTTTTACAGCAATGGGACACAGACCATGAACCCTCGAATTCACACTCTATCCACGATAACCACTAGGCCACGCCCGACCTTTGATTTTTATTATGCTTGATCTAAATTCAAATATCGAATTTCATATCTAAGAACAAAAGATTAATTTTTTATTCAGAAAAATTTAGACGTGAAAATGTTTAATCAAAACTTATCGCATTGGCTTACTTAGTGGATTGGTTTACACATAATAAGCACTAAATAAAGTAGTTATGTGTCTTGTTATGATTAGGTTTACCACTCTGCATGGTACAAAATTACCTTCGTTTGTGCCTTGGTTAATTTGAAAGATTGGGAACTTCCTCACTCCAAAAACATTCATTTTTTGTTGACATAGATATATCTAGGACAGAAGAACTTCTATAGACTTATTGATGACTTCTAGCGAACGAAATACATTTATAACTAACTCCCAGCAATCTAGGTTTAGCGTTAAAGGCAGTTTTTCTATTATACTTAGACACGGATAGTTGTAACAGCTGCAGTGTTTATGATTTAAACCTCGTCAAAGTTTTGTGAAACCCGACAAAATAATAAAATCTGCAGTTTTATACTCACCTATAAAAAACAAACTTTTAATAATTCTGTTAATAAAAATTATAATTTGACTTAAATTTTTTTTAGTTTCAAATTACTTTTGATTGAATTAAACAGCTTTTACTTACTTCATCTTTCAACTTTCTGCTTGAAATCTCATCCAGTAAAGTGTTTACAATGTTGTCGATGTCTTGAACGGATTGTTTACATTGCTTGGACTTAGGGCCATAGGTATGACCTGCATACAATGAGATCCTCGTGGCATTAACACTTACAGACAGATTGTAAGAGCTAAAGCTTAGTAGGTAAAAATAAACTCTTTTAAATAATAATCATGCCCAAAAAACGAAAGAAAAAAGAACAAAATATTTACCACTTCTATTTCAAATTAGCATAATTTAACCCTGGAAGAACCGATATGGTCCAAACTATTCATGAATCAGATTATATCAAGATCCGTTATTTTGTTGGTTACAGTTTTTAATAACATAAAACGTAAACTAAAATACTTATCAACATTCTAATTAATCGCACTAACTTTGAAAGCTAATGTCTTTCGTCAGTTCTTTAAATTGAGCTCTCTAATAGGCAGAAACATAAAATCATTCAATATAATGTAACATGTTGAACCCGAAGTGGTGAATGATATAAACACATGTTGATAGCACAACAAGAGAAAATAACTGCAGTACAGCGTATCACGGCCCCAAAGAGCAGAGCGTGTTTTTGCGACAACGGGACTCGCAAATCACGAACCCTGAGATTCAAGGTTAGATAACGCTAAACACGAGGCCACACCCGGCCCTACAGTAGCTGAGGCCGCTAGTTTTAATAATACACGTTTTTCTTAACTGTAAAGTGAGGTAGCTACATTACAATTAGAGGCCACATTTTCAGCCCCGGCATCTTTTTCTGGGTTAGATGGCTAGGTCAGAGACCCCTAGGGCTCAGGCAGAGCCGTTCGAATTTTGTACTACTCACCAGAATAATACTGGACAAAATCTTGAAAAGATAACTCGAACTTCATTATGAAAGAAAATGAGTCCAGTCTAAAGTAATAAACTAACTCTAACGGTAGTATGGAACATATTGTTAAGTTCTCGAACATCTCTACAGAAGAGAAATACAAGTTTCGTCATTTTCATGTTATGTTTTACTCATGATAATGCTGAGTTGGGTCAGTTAATGTTGTATACATTGTTTTTATTTGTTTTCTAAGAAAGCTCCACTTATTATCGTTTCAGGATTTTGTCTGATTTCCTTCATACCAAATAGATACGATATCCGGCAACAGGGACTCAGAGAGAGCAGTGAGAGATGCCACTGATGGGTTTTTGTGACGTTCTAATTTAAAACCTCCAGGCACTTATTTTGCGTAAATTATTTCATTGAATGTAGATATATTTTACTTGCGTTTATTTAGCTGTTTAAATGTTAATGTAACTAATGAAAATTGCAGTTATTAGTCTCTATGTTACTATACAGCAATCTTTAGCTGGATTTGATAACATTTATCAACTAGCCTTTTTCTTTTTGCTCATATCAGGGGTGAAATTCTGCCGGTACTCACCGGTACTGAGTACTGGAACTTATTTTTTAAGGCGGTACCGGGACTTATTTGAGCTGTTGTTTTTTTTTATGTTTACACGTATATTTTTTCTTTTTTAAAAAAACAGGCCCACTTCACTCAGCTAAGTACCTCTACTTTTTTGTTGTTGAGAATTTCACCCCCTGGCCGATACCATTAGTAGGCCACACACAGTACTAATATGTAGAGCTCACACCAGCCTAGTCAGAAAATGTAGTTAATGGGTAGAGGATGAAGCAGAAAATGTCTGTCAAGACATATTTAAAGACTATGTTGGAAAATAGTCTATCTTCGTAGTCACGAAGGATTCTCACACCAAAAATATCGAGAGAGTTCTGATTGAATTTTAAAAAGAAAGATCCAAAACTCGAGCACTTTCGAATAGTTGACTATTCTTCTTCAGTCAACCATTTGACAGCGCTCGAGTTTTGGCTCTTTGTTTTTTTTTGTGTGTGTGTGATCCTGTGTACTGTTTTATCAGAAGAGAAATCTGATTGATTATTCATCATCTCGAGAAGCAACAACATTCTGCATAAGGCTCGTGGAGCATTCAAGCTTTCCACAAGCAGCACAAGGATGGAACTGGAAACCATAAAGTAAGATCTCCTCCGAATTTCTGAAATCAACTAACTAAAAACGGACAGTGCTACCAATATAATATTTGTTACTTAGGTGGTACTGCATAAAATTCAAAATGGTTGGTTCCCTGATGGATGGACGAAAGCAAAGCAAGTGCATGGTAAGATCCTCAGATAAATGTACATACTGGGCCATGCAGGGGTAAAGCAAGACGAAGAAACTGACAAGCTCATAAGAGAACCTTCTTTATAAAATCCAACACAACTGTACTGGGATGATATCAACTTCCTGTACACTAGTTAGGAGAAAGTTGCAACCATGGAAAGCCTTCATCGACATTTAGAGGTAATGAGACTGTCGGAAAACAATGTATAATATGGTGTAACTAGTCAAAGAAAAAGACAGAGGATCAGTAAGACAGTACACAGCTAAAAGGTTACTTTTACAAAAGGATGATATTGAACATTATTTTTAACCTAGTGATGATATTGAACATTAGTTTTAACCTAGTGATGATATTAAACATTAGTTTTAACCTAGTGATGACATTGAACTGTCGTTCTCATCTGGTCATGATGATATTGCAATGCATTTCTCACTTGTCATAATATTGTTACCATCATCTGCTAATGGTGATGACATTGAACTGTCGTTCTCATCTGGTCATGATGATATTGCAATGCATTTCTCACTTGTCATAATATTGTTACCATCATCTGCTAATGGTGATGACATTGAACTGAAGTCTCTATTGGTCATGGCATTCAATGCAGTCCTTATCTGGTCATATTATTGAACTCCGGTCTTCATCTGTTGATGATATCAAACTATAGTGTTCACCTGGCGGCGATAGGGAACTGCAGACCTCACCGGACCATGATACTGAATTGCTGTCTTAATATTGTAATAATATTTTATTACAGTTCCTACATTTGAAAGCACTGAACTTTAGTCCTACCCAGTCACAATGTTGAACAATAGTCTTCATTTGGTGATTATATTGAGCTGTAGTCATCACCAGGTTATAATATTGAACTGTAGTTTTAACCCGGGTCATGATATAGAACTGTAATCCACAAGCAACGATAATGAACTGTAGTTCTCACCTGGTCATGGTATCAGATATTTTTCTTGGCGTTAACTGTAACGTATTTTATAGCAAAATGCTCTGAAAAAATACAAAAATAAAGTAATTTATCCAACAACTGAATTTTTTAGACATTGGATATTCTCACTGTTGGGCAATAACGTCGTTGTTAGTAGCGACGTTACGAACGACGTTACTTTTTAGTAACATTCAAGGTAACGACTAATTTTCAAATTTATTAACGTATTCGGTAATGTAGTTAAATTTTTAGTCAAAACAGCGCATTATTCGTTACTTTTTAAATTCAGTAATATACTGAATACTTAATATACTTAAAAATATAAGATAACTAATAACAATTAGTAGTTAAAACAATAATTAATAAACAAATAAAAACAACCATGAATATAATAAATAATATACTTTTTAAATATTATAATATTGGAACAGACCCCCCCAGTGGCACAGCGGTATGTCTGCGGACTTACAACGCTAGAATCCGGGTTTCGATACCCGTGGTGGGCAGAGCACAGAAAGCCCATTGGGTAGCTTTGTGCTTAATTTACAAACAAACAATATTGGAACAACAGTAGATGAATGAATTATTGCGCACGTTTTCCTGCTGAAACATGTTTTATCCTGTTGAAACATGTTTTAGATGAGTCATGAATTTGTAGGCTTGTAGTGGGGGCCGTCACTCTAACTAAGGACGCCTTTGTTGTGTATTTTCTGTCAGCTTTCTGTAAGCTATCAGAGTAGGAAGTTATGTGCAGCACTATGTCATGGAAAAGTGGCAGCAGTTTGAGTTAAACTCTACGTAATCCGTGGCTATATCTCAACAAATACTTTAAGTTTACTGGAAGAAGTATTGGTGACAATTTATCATACGAATGCTTACTTTGTTTGGCTTTACAGAAAACGTCCAGTGTGAACAGTAAATCTGCAAGCAACTGAAAAAAACACAACAACAAAAAAAAACGTGTCCATAAAACATGTCTCTATTACTAAGGAATTTGAGTCTACAGTGAAACAAGATGCAGCACGAAAAGCACAGTAAAAGCAAATGAAGGTAATGATAACATAAAAAGCTTGCAGTTGATCATCAAGAGTAAAAACAAACACTTTCTAATGTTTGGTCAAAGCTCTTGAGTGTCTCAACAAAACCTGAATGGGCTGATATTGGACTTCGTGGTTTCGGAGTCTTTGTCATTTAGAGTTGTCGAGTCCACATCCTTTAGAAATTTAATCACATCACTACAGCCAACAAGAACAGTCATTTCTTGAATAATATTAGCCTTCTCAAGTCGCAACTAGCAGTTGTCAAGGCTGTCGTTAGGACTGCTGACTGCTGGAGTTGCAGAAATAGGTAATTAAATAATAAATAATCACTAATTTTTTAGTCTCTAATATTCTCATATTTTTAAAACCATACAATTTGAGAGGTTTGTTTTTCGCACCTGAATTAAGAATATTGATATTTTATTAGACTATCATCTAGACTTATTTGTTATTAAAAGCATATTTGGAAACTGATGGAATATTATTTTATTTCAGAGCCTATTTAGGAGTCACTGTGCACTGGATAAATGAGGAATAAATGGAACGCAAGCACGCAGTTATCGCCTGTCGTCGTATAAAATGACGTCATACCTATGATCTCATTGGAAAGACACTAGAAACAATACATGTTGAATACTGCATCCAGAACAAAATTTTCAAAACTACAACAGATAACGGCAGCAACTTCGTCAAGGCTTTCAGGTTATTAGCATATTTTAAATTTAGGTGAATTTGCCTATATATTTAAATTACCCCATACATATAGTTCTAAGCAGTAGCCTTCAGTTAGGTAAGCTGGCGACTGCGTTTTCCACGGCTGACCCACTACCTCCACGGAATTACTCCCATTTGTGATGCCACTCATACATTGGCCAATTAGAGAGAAGCTTTAAAACATCACGATAAGAATATATAATAAGAGAATGAGAAAACAATTTGCTTTATACAAACATGGGTGTGGGAATGAATTAATAAATGAATGAAAGAATGAGATAATGGGAGAAGAGAAGATATGCATTACCCATATAACAGATATAAATTAAATTTCACATTCTTATAATTATTCCTTTCATGCTTGGGAGTCTTTCCTCTATCTCGAGAAAAATCGTCTGGCATTAGCCAGAATAAAATATTATACGAACCATTCGTCGTCGTGGAAAGATTAATATATATATATTTACATATACAACATTCAATATATATATATATATACAACAAACGCATTCAAATAACAGTAATATAATATTATTCCTATTTGGTTGAATTTATTGGTTGGCAGTTCTGTTTCACTTAGTTGGACGTCAGATCGTAACATTTCCTTTCGTGCTCGGATTATCGGCCATGTTATTAAATGTCAAAATTATTTTTTGCACTTATGTTGTAAGTTTAAATAATAGAGTGATAATTTATTTTACAGACTGTTCTCCAACGATGCATCCACTATCTCTCCTGACCAACTGCATGTTGATGTTGCTGGTAGTGGTGATGATGCAGTCATAAATGAAGAAGATGATGATAATGACTCAGAAGAAGATACTGTAGAAATTCATTCTTTAGCTGATATATTAGCTGTTGATGATGAGGTATCGTCTTGTTCATGTATGTACATTTTACCAGACCGTCAAAGATGTGCCTCTCATACATTGAATCTCGTTCCTACTACTGATGTAGATAAAGCTTTAAATAACACTAGTATAAAAAAGTGTCTCGATTAGCAAAAGATCAAACCCTATGGAATAAACAGAGCAGAAGCACTGTAGCTGCCGACACAATTGAAAAAGAACTAGGTGGATGCTTGGTTGTTCCTTGTCCAACTCATTAGAATCCAATGTTTGATGTCCTAAGTCATGTAGATAAGTTAATGTCTGGAAGTGAGTCAAGTGACCAAGTGCTAGATCGAGTTTTGAACAACTGGGCATTGTACAGCTGAATCCGGCTGAGAAAATTGTTATTTTGGAATATGTTCAAGTCATGAGAACTATTACTAGAACACTTGACATCTTGCAGTGTGAAAACAAAGCATTTATGGGACTACTGATTCCTACCTTGTATGTTTGTCTAGCCAAATTGGGCGATTTGAACAATAAACAGTTGCAAATTTGTAAACCCATAGTTGAAGTATTCAAAGCATAGAAATTAGATTTGACAACGTGTTCAACGATTATGATACAATTCTTTCGGTGTGTTTTCATCCTAGTTTCAAGCTCTCATGGCTTCTAGAAAAAAACAAGTTTGACAATAAATAAAAGAAAGAAAAGATGAAGACGATTATTTCAGATGTCTCCAAACAAAGGGGGCAGAAAGTACTGGAGACAAAAATGCTCAAGTAGTTGGTGTTTTCCTAGATAAATATCTTGTAAAGTCTGTTCACATTTTCAGACTCAGTCTTAAAGTCAGTTTTTATTTAATTAATTACAGCTATTCCGTCAAGTACTGCTGTGTGAGAGGTTTTTTTTTCAGTTGGACAAGATGTGCTGAAGGCAAAAAAACGAGGAATGTCTGATGCAAGTTTTGTAAGAACTGTTTTTCTTGAAATGTAGCAGTGATATTGTCTTCCCAAAATAGTAGTTTTAACACTGCAGTTATTATATGAAGTAAACTCTGTTAAAGTATTTCACACTAATTGATAAGCTATTTATTAGTTATTTTAGTCATTTGTATTCCTTTTTCTTGTGTTGTGTAAGTCATACATTGCTCTTACTATGAATATTATAAAGGAAAAATAAAAGTAGCTCCTTTAATTGCTATTCTAAAACCTTTTGCTGTATAATGCACTTTTTTTTGTCTTGAAATCAATGCTTGTAGTTCAGTTCTGTATACATAAATATATATATATATATATATATATAATATACAATGTACACACTACATGTTTTATGTACAGAATACAGGTATCTGTTTGAAAAATAACGAGTAACGAGTCGTTATTTGTGACATTTTAAAATAAGGAATATTTTGGGTAACAACACTACTATTTTTAGCAGGTAACGACCAAAGTAACGTCATTTTTCTAATAACGTGCCCAACACTGGATATTCTAGAGTATCAGCATTTTTTGGCTTACCCATTGCATCAACTGCCTCGTAATACATCAAAGAAAGTCGATATTTGTCTTCTTGAAAATCATTTAAAACATGTATCAACTTGTTCTTTGTGTCCTGGTTGACGTTCGTCCAAAACCAATAAGGGAAATATGGTTCACATACTGTTGGCGTTTTCCCCTTGATTTCCACCTGACATCCATCCCACCAATAGACGGCGCTACGGACCCCTCTCTTTTCAGCAGTGATCCAGATTGGTTCAGCTTCGTTCCACCAGTGTTCATGAGATGCATTCGGATGTGGAGACATGAGGAAAAGCTCTTTTCTCTCTGAATCGTACATCACATTCTCCACAAAACCGTGATTTTCAGCATATAAACCTGTAATATTCATATCCATAAACATTAGATGTAAAATATCAATCATGGCATGTATAGAATTTTTTTTATTATAACAATTCATTCCATTGAAGAGCTCTCCATGAGCTTCTGAACAATAAATTAAAATTGTTCGTCACATTACATAAAGGTAATGTTAAGTAAAGGCGTCCGGGTGCCCAATACAGTCTATCGTAAGTCTAACTTTACAAGCTATAATCAGTTTATCAACAAGTGCCCCTTTCATATGAAACTGAATGCAATATTTTATTGGTCTTAATTCTACATAATTAATAAGGTTTGAAATTAGTTCTGGTCAATTGTCACTCAAACTACAAAACTTGTTATTTCATGTTTTCATAAGTTAAAAATTTATTACTTACTTCGTCTACTTTCGTAACAGTCATTAAAGCGCCATCTATTGTGTATAAAATGATAAGTTGTTTAAGAAAGCTAAATATTATATATATTTAATATTGTTGTAAACTATTTTACATTCTTAACGTTTTAATTTAGATGTTTGTTTGCTAGAGAAAGCTAATTATTACGTTGTGATGTAGAAGCTGTGAGTACTATGTAGAAATAATAATACGATATAAACACAAGACTCACTGAACTATTTAGTTAATCAATAAAGTAGTAATAAGTGAATGAATCACTTCAGTGCCAGTCAGTGAGTTATGCAGTTATTCATTCCTGTGATTTAGTTAGTAAGCTAAACAGTGGTTAGTCACAGTGTTTGTTATCGATAGATTAATAAAAAAGAAATTCTACTTATAATTTTATCTGCAAGTTAGGCGTACATTGGTATCGGAGTTTTTGTTGAAAGGTTCTGAGGAGTGAGGTCTGCAATTGAATATAGTCTGTAGCAAACATTATTAAAGAAAGAAATCAGTTCGTTATCGTTACGTGACTGGACTTGGTATTATTTTTACCACATAATCTTAAAGAACTCGCCCAATGATGGAGAACGTTACAACAAAATACATATATTAATCTGTTTGATTTTGTTTTGCTTCAGTATTTTTGCTCAAATCTACGTAGGAGGTAATTGCGCATGGCCATCCCTAGTTTTTATGACTGATAGACTAAAGGGAAGGCACTGGTCAAAAGCATCGGCCGTTAACTTGTGGGCTACTCTTATATGACCAAATAGTGGAATTTGACTGTTACTCTTATAGCGCACACACAACACAAGTGCGGAGCCCATTTTTGCAGAACCATAAGGGAACTATGAACCTTGGATTCACAGTTCGGGCACATAATGAACTAATGTTTTCTATAATTTATAAACTTCTAGAAGTTTGTTTGTTTGTAATTAAGCACAAAGTCACACAAGAGGATATCGAAAACCGGTTTTTAGCATTAAGCCTTCAAACTTACCGCTAAGTCACTGGGGGGTGAAATTTCTAGAAAGAGCATCTCCTAAACAGGCTCTTTTTTTAAATTCTCAATTATTATCATAATCATAAAAGCCAAGCGTCGGTCATTCATTCGGTCACGCTCGATTTCTCCGAATTTCACGTATTACGTGAGTCCAATTCCTCTTTTTCTCTTATAATACTTCCACTTTTCATTGCCCGTTCCCATTTTAGTTGAATTCAATGGTTAGCATAGGCGTAAATAGTTCCTAAATTTCGTCACTTTTCTGCTATATAAAAGCCTGTCAAGGAGGGAGTTTTCATACCAAAGATTTATTTAGGACCGAGTGAAATTAATTTGCTGTTTGTTATGAAGAGAAGGTTTAGAACGATGGTCGAGTATTTACAAGAAATATGGTTTTAAGAGAACTATTGCAGTTACGCAATTGATGTGATTAAAAAATAACTGTGATCAATGAATGCTGGGAAGAAACACTCTTCTGGTAAAGTAGATATTGCTCATGATAGGCTTTGGTTTCCCAAAACCAGAAGGCCCTTTATTTTTCTTATGTCTGTTTACGGGCGGCAAAGTTGTAAATACATACTGGAGTATTTAAATTTGGTAGATTTTGGTTTCTCGTTATTTTTGACGGGCTTTTATGCTAGTCGGAAAATTAACATTGTGAAAATAATGGGCATTTGAAGAAACCAATGTTTTCTAGGATTTCCAAGATTTTATTTAAGTAATACAAAATACACGAATGCTTACAAAACATTTAAAAAGGTGTTTAAATAGAAAGTAGCTATTTGTACAGTACCCCCCCCCCCCAGTGGCACAGCGGTATGTTTACGGACTTACAACGCTAGAATCCGGGTTTCGATACCCTTGGTGAGCAGAGCACAGACAACCCATTGTGTAGCTTTGTGCTTAGCTTCAAACAAACAAATCGTACGGTATCACCAAGTGCCATTTAGTGACATGTTGGTTGTGTTAATTTATACTTTAGGGTATCGCGGGCCCCTTGTGGTCGGAATGATGTGCTCATAATTGATACAATGTAAGCCTAAATGGCGTTAATGATAATTCACCTGACTTATGTCCGGCTTACAACCAAACTATGTACAGAGGCTACCTGGATTTGTTGGGCTGAGAGAAGTTTATCCGAGCGGTCGGAGCTAACTAACTGCAAGGCCCGTAGTTGACGTTTGCTATTACCGCACCAATAGCCATCAATTAGAATATCGAAAATATGTACTGAAGACAGAAATTAAAATGAAAGTGAATAACTGTAACATTTGTATGATTAACGTAAAGGTTTACTAATGACAAGGTGAAAGGTATATAAGTGCTGTTTTGTAAAAAAAAAAACAAAAAACAATGCATATTTTCATTACTTTGAAGAACTAAATTCATTATTGTAAACTGATAAAAGATACTTGAATCTTCGTGTCATTATATGTAGTTAATAAAATAATGAAGAGCTTGAAAAGTCAACGAGGAAGTTTGAATGCTTCTTAAATAAAGTTCTATAGAAACTAAATAATTCCAGGGTATGAGAGGAGTGTTAACCTACGTTAATTTTGCTTTATATCACCAGTGGGAAAAATAGTAGAAAATAGAGCAAATTTTTTGCAGGAAGTTAACCTCCAATTTAAAAGTATAATTTCGAAACGGCAAATGTGGAATGTTGCAACTTTGACGGGAAATGGTAGGAAATCAAAAAGAAGCCATAGCAATGTTTTTGAAAGAAATTTAGAGGAGGGAAGATGACGTCACATTATTCCCTCCACGCCGATCTTGATCAATATTTCCAAAAGTCAGCCAATAAGTAGGGGAGGGGGGGGGTCGTAGAAAAATTTCAAGGACAAATTCAGATAAAGATGTCTGTCATGGTGGATTCTTAGTTCTGGTAGTTTTGTATACCTTTTGTTAATTCATTCATTTTCTGACAAGTTGGCGAATGTATAACGTACTCAAGATTATGCTTTTTTTATAATGTCATATCCAATTACTTCAATACTTTATTGAGTATTTCCATGGCCTGGTGGTTAGGGCGCTCGATTCGCAATCCGTAGGTCGCAGGCTCGAATCCCCGTCACCGAACATACTCGCCCTTTCAGCTGTGGGGGCATTATAATGTACGGTCAATCCCACTATTCTTTGTAAAAGAGTTGGCGGTGAGTGTTGTTGACTAGCTGGTTTCCTCCTAGTCTATCACCACTACTACTACTACCATGCAGATAATCCTTGATAATGTTTCACGAAATTCATAGCAAACCAAGCTATTTGTTATAAGATTTTCCTTTGGTGTGAAAAATTATCCTGAAAATATCTTGAAATTTTATTTGAGATCACCGTTGGAATATCTACTAAATGTAATAGGTTTCACGTGCAAAATAAGTATTTTTGAAAATGTGAAAATAATCCATTACCATTAGAATGCTCAAATGATCATTTCTGTTCAAAAATTCTGCTCAAATCTCACATCTAAAATACTGAAAGTAGTGGTACCTACCTGTCAAAATAGAATACCAGTTTGGATACGAGTTCGACGGGTAGATTGGTATAAGATACTCTGCTTTTACCCCATTATTGGCCAAACGAGGGAATCCTTTAAGTTTGACATCTGGATCGTCTAGGTAATCCCATCGAATTCCATCTGCCAAAATCACAATCAGTTTTTGTGTTGGGTTCTTTTGTTCTTGAAAAATTCGAGCACCTAGCGCAAGCAGAAAAAACAAAAGAAAAGCAAAACCTCTGACAGTGAACTTCATGGTGTGTTCCGAATAATGTTAAGCACTCAGAAAGTACAAGTCGGTAGAACTCGGACTGTCCCACATTTGAGCAGAATTCATAAGATATACTTGGCTCTACGTACTTATCGGGATTAGCCCATGTGATCACGCATGTCCTGTCGTTCATTCACCTACATGCAACATCAATTGGGAAATGATAGAGTTCACCGCCCGGCTAGAGTGCACAAGAAATTGTTTGTTTATTTTCCAGATTTTTTGCTCAAAGCTTCGTAACGATTATCTTTGCATAAGCCTAATTTGAAATTGATAGACTAGAGAAAGAAGGCAGCTTATCAATAGTACCAACCAGCAACTTTTTGCCTACTTTTGTTTGAATGAATAGTAGGATTTGACCATCATTCTTATAACGCACCCACAGTCCAAAAGCGCAGAACGCGTTTTTTCAGCAATAAAAAATTAATCACGAATCCTCGGATTCATAGTCAGGAAAGAGTTATTTATAAGCCCAGCAAACAGGTTTATCTATGTAAATAAACGAAGGCTTTGTAATTGTACTGTCGCAGTAAAAACCGGAGCTGGCGAGCCATGAGTTCAAATTCGTGCGATACGACAAAATGTTCCTCGTATTTTAAGCTGTGGTTTCGTTATAAGAGTGACAGTTAGTCCCTTAGCATGGCTGGTGGGTGATAGTGTGCTAACAGACTGCCTTCCCTCTGGTCAGTAGATCAAAATTAAGGACGGCGGCAAATACAAAAACAAACAGTTAATAAATACTATTTAGCCTACAATCAGTGAGTGTAGTAAACAGAGAAAGGTTTAAAACGATTATTATTATTTCAGAAAGAAAAGAAACAAAAACATAAATAAATGAATGCTTACGACAATAGATGGCTGTTTTTCTGTACGTAATCTAGAAAGTATCCAATTCCAACAGCAACAGAAAATACTTACATTTTGGTCCTCAGAAACGTCGAAAATTAGGGGGATTATAAGCTTTAAATACTAGTCGTCGTTGCAACATAAAATGTTGAATGAAATTAGTGTAAACGACTAATTTATAAAGAGTTAACTTTATCGGATTGTGCTTGAAGCAATGAGTAAGTTTAGAAGTTGTGCAAAGAAACTGAATTATTTATTAACAGGTTATAACACGTTATATCAGATTAAACAGTACCACTGGTATTTACGAACATTCTAATAAAGTAAATCCCCTATTTTTAAGACACTTATTTGTAAGTATGATGGAAGCATACTGTGAAGTAAGGTATATCTATTGTTTCGTGGTTTAATTTATCTTGGGTCAAACCATAGACCTACCAAAAGTTATCAAAAGTAGCTAAAATACCTATATAAATTTATTACAGTTAATAATCTAAGTTTAGGTAACGATCAGCCGTATAATCAAAATTTAATATGATAATATATCTTGCACGAGGTATTTTCTTCATCAGGTTTCTGTTATACTGTGAAGGTCGAGATTTTAGTTCATGACCATCACAGAATTTAACTAGAAGGGCACTCAATAGAGCACATACCTCCGTCACGCAGCGTTGATCATATTAGGCCCTCAAAAAATACGAAAATCTGTATGTCCGTCGTTATGACCGGTCACGGACCGTTTTAGGCAGAACAATGAAGAATAATATTCTACATATTTTCCACCAAGTTTCATCAAAATTCAATGATTTTTGAATTAATTATAGAGCAAAAATAGTGTGGAAAATCGGTCCCCATGTTAACAGATAGGGATTTTTTTTTTCATTAACTTGCTGTGACCTTGACCCTCCAAAAACTAATCACTTCTAAGTTGGATTATAGTCCAAATTTATACCAACTTTCGTCCAAATACATTCAGCTGTTTTCGAGAAATCTTGCTGATAAACACACCCACACATAGGGGTGAAAACATAACCTCCGTCACCACAGGTGGTGGAGGTAATTATCTTTGGGGGATTGTATATAACTGTATATAATTTCACAATTTTGTGAAACGAAAATAAGTGTATATAGTTACTAGCTAGTTTACTTGTCTCAATGCTCACAGAGTTTGACAGTTTTGCCTATAATTTATTATCTATATTACTAGCATTGTCTTATATAAGTACTTCACACTTTACGGTGCTTTTTTAAATTCTCAGATTTGATCAACTAAATAGCAGTTAGCAAGAGAAGTAAAATAATAAAAAAGTTAATATCTGTCTATCTATTTTGTTATTGTTAATTTGTTGTGTAACTTTGCATGTAATGTTTTTGATAAAAGAAATGAAGACAACATGTAGTACTCAGTATTCATCTTCCTTTATTGAATCATTAATTTTTAGCAAAAATACTTTATTAGAAATTCTGATTTTTTCTCTACAAAAGACTTATAATGTTTACTGAAAGCTTGCCAAAATTCGTGAAGATACATAAATCATGTCGGACGATGTATCGATACAATCGTATCACGGCTTCGCCGCATCTTCAGTTTTCACTCCTGTGTGTGTTTATTTTTGTGTTTGTCAGCGAAATTTCTCGAAAACGGCTGAATGGATTTGGAAGAAAGTTGGTATACATGTAGCCAATGACCTAACTTAGAAGTGCTTAGTTCTTGGAAGGTCAGGTCACAGCAAGGTCACGAAAATTCAAAATATCCCTATCTGTTAACATGGGGACCGATTTTTTCACACTAGTTTTGCTCTATAATTAATTCAAAAATCATTGGATTTTGATGAAACTTGGTGGACATATGTAGAATATTATTCCTCATTGTTCTGGCAAAAATGGTCTGTGTCCGTTGATAACGACGGAGATACGTACAGAATTTCGTATTTGTTTAAAGCCGTATATGATCAACGCTCTATTGAGTGCCCCTCTAATTATGGATATTATTGTTATCAGTGTTCGATATTTTACCTTTATCATTAGGGCCGGAAAGGGCGTACTTGTTAGCGAGCCGTACTCTTGATCGGAGGTCCCGTGGTTTGCACCCTGCACTTTGGGGACATCAGTGCATTATAAGAGTTACGGTCAAATAACACTATTCGATTATAATAGCCCAAAAGTTAGCGCAGGGTGCTGTGACTAACTGCCTTAACTCTATTAGTTCAAAATTAAGGATTGCTAGCTTTGTACGAATATCCGATATAAAATATATGTTTATAATTTATAACTTTGATAAAAAAACAAACGATCGATCGATAAATAAACATTGGTGATCAGTGTGGCATAAGTCATGTATTTTAAAAACATTTATGCTAGAAAGAATGTTTGAACTATCTATAACAAAATTCTATTTTACTCACATTTTCATTTCAGCTTCAACTTTTTTGTTAATAACTGGTCATTGGCGATTTACCCCATTAGTGGTTTGAATAACGGTGTGTCTCTTTCCAAATGAATCCCCCAGGGACACAGCAGTATGTCTGCGGACTTACAACGCTAGGAACCGGGTTTCGATACCCGTGGTGAGAAGAGCACAGAGGTACCGAGATT
>NW_013669370.1:67005-73379 GCF_000517525.1 Limulus polyphemus
AGATAGCCCATTGTGTAGCTTTGTGCTTAGCTACAAACAAACAAACTTTTAAAAGGAAGAGTTTAATTTATCTAGAAATGTCTAATTTAAAGGACCATTGAACTACGTCACCATACAACATGGTGATTTTAAAGTCATTTTTAATTCGTAATATCGCGACGTCAGCTTTTGGAAGCAAAGTTCAATACAAATATACAGATTCTTTGAATAGGCCATTTTTTATAAATCTAATTTTTGTTTACGAACGATGGGTAGGGGTTCATTAAGGAGGTTTTCATACTATCCTTGTATCAAACAGGTTTGAAAAGCTACAGAATCGGCTATCTGTGCTTTGTCCACCAGGGGTATCGTAGCCGAATTTTTAGCGTCGTAAGCCTGTAGACTTACCACCGAGCCACTGGGGAATGTGTCAAGAAGATAAAGTAAAATTGATTTCGCGAGCACAACGTGCCACTTCTTCATTTGTTTTTTATCACTTAAATTTAAACTATAATATAATTCTTTATACTGGGTTCTTTTTCTGGGTGGTAAATATGTTAAGACCGTTTTAAAAACTTAGTTAGATTAGATTATAGCTCTATAAATCTAAGTAACCCTCACACAGAGAAATAATATTAACAGAAGGAATCTCTCGTGTCTATAAGCCCCCAGTGGCACAGCGGCATGTCTGCGGACTTACAACGCTGGAATCCGGGTTTCGATATCCGTGGTGGACAGAGCACAGATAGCCCATTGTGTCGCTTTGTACATAACTTCAAACAAACAAACGTGTCTCTAAAATAGCCAATACTCACCCAACAATACAACTGTTACCTCATTGAGAAAGAATGATATTCATCCATTTTATTATTAGATTAATTTGCAAACACAGGGGTTTTTCAGAATTATCGTGAGAGTTTCTCATTGATTCATAAGTAAACACAACTACTAAATACTTATAAGCATATTTTTTATTGTTATTGATAATTGTTGTTACAATTTTAGAAATGTTTTTCAGTAGTAGCTTAGTTTGTTTAAATGTCAGTAACTCATATGAAAAAATTCTCGGGAAGCAACAACAACAACAACCAGGCACACCTTGATTTGAACGACAATTTACATATTTTTATCACCATTTTAAATAAATACATGCAGTTAATCCTGAGAACATTCCAACCCCCTTGACCATCCATTTAGGAGTCCAGCTTGAAATGTTCATGAAATCTAAACATGAGTATTTATCTACCAACAATCATAATTTCAGTGAAATATTGATGGCAACGCTATTTATATTAAGTTGTGGCCTTAAACTTTTAAACAGTATTAGTTTAAATAATCTTCTTCTCTTTAGAGTATTTACATCTGAGTATTTGGAGTTTTACACAAAATAGTATATTATTATTTAAATACAGACAAAAGCGATTGGATAAATTGAATCGGTTGAGAAAACAACAAAAAGCCTAATCCTGTTCTTTCGATTTACCCTTGTCCATGTTACTAATGAGGGGTGGAATTCCCCGAAACCAGTATAACTCACTGACAAGTGGTGAATGGAATGACAGTGTGGGCTTCATATTTATTTTTAGAATTATAATACTTTTACAATACATACCTAACAACTCTAAAAACTAATGACTTCTAAGTTGGATTATAGCCCAAATGTATACCAACTTTCGTCCAAATCCATTCAGCCGTTTTTAAGAAATTTTGTGACACACACAGGGGTGAAAACATAACCTCCGCCCATCTTCTTTGGCGGAGGTAACAAAGACAGCCCTAGACTGAAAATAACTGAAGAACCAAACACCTTTCAAGATCACGTTTGCAACCCCATAAGAACAGGTTATTTGGCATAAATCAGAATTAAAGAGAGATGAACAAAATTTAGAGAAATCTTAAAATCTTAATATACATGACAAATTACAAATTATTATATAAATATGCTATAGAATTAGTCTTTACCAAGGCTTTCAACTGCTGAAAATGCACGTTACAAGTTTAATGAAATAGCTGAGAGACAAAGTATAAAAATAGGTGTTTTATGCTATAAAATAGGCTGGTCTTCAATGAAAAAGGCTTCACTTTACGAATACTAACGTGGATATAGATATTATAATATAAACAACCCACCGATAATCAAGTATACACTCCCTGCAGAAAAATAAATGAAATAGATCACTGTTAGCTTTTAGTTCATGCTTGATAGGATTCATATCTAGTTTCACGCTTTATAGGATTTATATCTGGGTTAATGTTTCATAGTGTTCATGCTTTGTGGGATTCGTATCTGGGTTCATGTTTGATATGGTTCATATCTGTGATCATGCTTGATAGTGTTCATATCTGGATTCATGCTTGTTAGGGTTCATATCGGAGTTCATGCTTGATGGGGTTCATGTCTGGGATAATGCGTGTTAGAGTTCATATCTAGGCTCCTGCTTGATAGGTTTCATATTTGAGTTCATGCTTGATAGGGTTCATGTCTGGGCTCATACTTGATATGGCTCATATCTGGGATCA
This sequence comes from Limulus polyphemus, assembly GCF_000517525.1. Lineage (NCBI taxonomy): Eukaryota > Metazoa > Arthropoda > Merostomata > Xiphosura > Limulidae > Limulus > Limulus polyphemus. Next base: position 69,505 of record NW_013669370.1, read on the forward strand.
TACCTCATAGGGTTCATATCTAGGATCTTGTATTATAGGGTTCATGTCTGGGTTCATGCTTAATAGGGTTTATATGTGTACTAATGCTTTACAGTGTTCATATCTAGGTTCATGCTTGATAGGATTCATATCTGGATTCATTCGTGATAAGGTTCATATCTGGTTTCATGTGCAATGGGTTTATATCAGGATTACTGCTTCATGCTTGGTAGAATTCGTATCTGAGTTCATGTTTGATAGGGTTTATATCTTGGTTCATGCTTCATAGTGTTCGCATCTGGGTTGATACTTAATGGGGTTCATATCAGAGTTCACGCTTGATATAGTTCATTTTTGAGATCATGCTTCATGCTTGATAGGATTCATATCTGGTTTCGTGCGTAATAGGGCTCATATCTAGGTTCATTATTGATAGGTTTCATAGTCTAGCACAGGAGAGAAGTAATGCCCTAATCTTCAACCCATTGTCTTGTAACTCGAGATAAATGAGCAGGAGCATAAAAACGCTGTCTTATCTGTTGAGCTGTTCAATTGGCGTAGACAGATAGAGGGCCTTGTCTTGAATAGCAGTGATAACCCTTTCGCACACCAGCAGCTGTAATCGTCCAGCTTCTCAAATGGTACTCAATCATTAATAGAAATATTCCCGTATTTTATTAGGCTTGTAGACAGTTCAACAAAAATTCCTCGAAGGATATTCACTAAACCCAGGCGTGTCCACTTTCCAAGGCTTGCGCAAATCTGAACTTGTCGGAAAAAATTAGTGTTCCAAAAGGCAGGTTTGTGTGATAACATCTGCGATGCTACAGCCGTCGTCGTACGATACTGGCTGAAGTTAGGAGTGGCTTCCTTCTATTGTAACCCATGCTATAAAGATAACTTCTGATAGTATTAGAGGACGCTTGTATCTGTTCTTCAACAGGCATGACCGTTTAATGTGAGCCCTGTCCAAACTTCTTACAGCATGAAAGTCCTTTATGTTGGGGCCCGGCATGGCCAGGTGGTTAGGGCACTCGACTCGCAATCTGCTGGTCGCGGGTTCGAATCCCCATCACACCAAACATGCTCACCCTTTAAGCCGTGGGGGCGTTATAATGTGACGGTCAATCCCACTATTCGTTGGTAAAAGAGTAGCCCAAGAGTTGGCGGTGGGTGGTGATGACTAGCTGCCTTCCCTCTAGTCTTACACTGCTAAATTAGGGATGGCTAGCGCAGATAGCCCTCGTGTAGCTTTGCAGGAAATTCAAAAACAAACCTTTATGTTGGTTTCGCACGCCCGGGCTATTCAGAAACTCTTCTGACGAGGCTAGGACTTTATTGTCATACTATTTTTTTGTGGAAAGTATAATTGCAAGTAACCTAGCGATTGCTTGATGGCTTTGACTGCCCTACCATCGTCCAACTATCCAACCTCGTTGAAACAGAGTAAATTGAAGATATCATTCAATTGTGCCATGGCTGTTTTGTATTTGCTAAGCTATACGTTTGAGATATTTGCATATGAGCATGAGGATGTTTGATTTATATTATCGAGGAGTGTTTAAATTGATTAAACACTAAAAGGTCAAAAAAGAAAAAGCCAAAGACAATAAGAATTCATATTTCAATATAATGTTTATTCCTTAATTAGACACGGCCAAACAATTAGCATGCCAGGATAATGGTTCTCCACATTTTGTGGCCGTAGGTGCTTTGTAAGAATGACGGTGATATCCCATTATTCGATTAAAGTAAACCTCGACCACATTTTCGTGATATACAACAATAACTATTAAACTTATATTAACTTCTTTCTTTGTCATATTATTTAGCAAAAGAAAACACTTGAAAAAAAGTAAAGAAAACTTGTAAAGTCTATAAGTTATCGAGAAAAGAAAACTATGTATAAGACACAATTTAATATTTTTCAATATTTAATACGTTTTGAAGAACAACAAAAGAGAAATACTAATTCCGAGAGCTTAAATGATTAAACGCGCAATTTGTAACAAACGGAACTGAAAAATTAACGGTTCACCTTTTTGTTCTTCGTCAGTAGGTTTTCATGTAGTAAAACTGATAACCTGCTCGGCATCTTCAACTGAAGCTCACTTTTTACACTACCTGGTAAACTGTTCAGTGCAGGGGTGGATCCAGATTTTTATGAAATGGAGAGGGGGGGGGTATTTCATTCAATGAACTGTCATAAAGATAGTTACATAATACCAAACATACAGAAATCCAAATAATCTCCTCATGCCAGATGACGGTATTATTCCAGTCCTAGCCACTGACGCACATTGCCCTATTCCGTTTGTTTTAATTTTGCACTATAAAAAGACGGCCCCGTTCATACTTCTTTTAATTGTGTGCTATAAAAATTTTTGTAATTTATAAAAGATAACTTTTTTTTTTTCTTGTTGGAATCAGATTTAGGACTGGTTTAGGTATATATTTTTATCCCAGTTAATTGATACAATCAAGTAGTGCAGCAAAGCTTATTTAATTGGATGCACATCAGATATGGCTTTTAACGTGGCCACGTATACTATTCAAATACGAAATATAGACCAAGACTGACCAGCATCATGTCATCTTAACAATAACCATACTAATGTAATATCGAAAAACAGTAAGTTTTGCATCTTTAATAAATTCAAATCCGTAAAGCAAATGAAAACCAAAGTTACATTTATTTAAAAATTTTTCCTTGTAGCGATGATAATGATATAAACTCACGAGAAGCTGTTTGGTCATCTTTTAACAGTACCTTAGTATTCTGTATAACAGACGCTTTAAGTACTTTTTCTTGCGAACTCTGCGTATGTATGTATAATTTTATGCTTAAATATTCTACATATTTGATAAAAAATATATATGCAAGGTATTTTTTCATAAATAACAAGGTCATCATCAAGATAAGCATTTGAAGGTTTTGTAATTGTTTATACTGCTCATGTTTTGTTTAGTAGCACATATTGTTGCTATCAATTTTTAAAGGTGCATCTTTAATTCACATCAATAATATTTACCCTCAAGTATCTACCTTAGGGTATCAAGTATAATGTTATAGACACTTATAAGTTGACGTCTGATACTTTCTGTGGTAATGAACTGAATATATTATACAGCAAATGACTAAAATAGCTAGGAAAAACTATCTTCGCAAGACCTATTTTTACTGAAGTATATTATATATGTACTGTTTGGGTAAATGACCTCTAAAAATCAACCTGTGAAGTTGAATGTGCCTTGTTCGACATCTAGTACTGTTAAATCAACGGATTTCGAAGAATGCTTCGATTATGCTAACGATTTTATACTTTTTCAGTGTTCAAATCTGTTTGTTGTTCTGACTGAATGTCAAATATTTCAGTAATCTGTTTTCTAAAATTTTTATTATCATATAAAAATACTTACTTACATTTTCTAAAAACACGAAGTTGATAAGTAATAAACGAACCTGTTTGTTGTTGAGCACAAAGCTACATAATGGGCAATCTGTGCTGTGCCCACCACTGGTATCGAAACCCGGGTTTTAGCGTTATAATCCTTCATACTTACTGCTATACCACTGGGTGGAGGAGAGTTAAACGAACTGCACACTCTATACATTTAACCTCGGTAAAAGTATATTCCTTAAACGATTTTTCTTTTTGCGCAGTTCATATTCATTATTATTTGTCTTTGGGTTATTTTAAATTGTCCTTTACTTATAGGTTTATTACACATATTCTTAATCAATACATAAAACAGACAGTTCTTGTGCAAAAATGTTAAATAAAATAATAAAAATAAAAATCAATTTTTTTTACTTGCACAATCATTTATCTGTAAAGAGTAAAAACATATATAAGTTAAAAGAAACTTAAAACTCTACATGTTTCGGTGTAAAT
>NW_013669370.1:73943-76935 GCF_000517525.1 Limulus polyphemus
AAAAAAAAAAAAAAAAAAAAAGCATTAGAACAATATCTTCTTTTCTTTTTTTGCAGTTGCGTTAAACTTGTTTGTCAACCTTTTATTTCTTAAGTGGTTCATTCTCATTTAAAAGTAACGAGCACCAACACACTTTTCGTCTATTTGAAGCGTTTCGTATATATATATCAAAATAATCTATTACAATAAATTCTATATCCAGTACGTTAGTTTCATTAATTACATTCTATAAAAACTTCTTAACATGTAATGTCACATCCAGCTGTTCATTCCTAGCAGTGGCGACATCGTCAAGGTTGTTTCTTGTATTATTTAAACGTTTATTTAATCAGGAAACGTATTAACAGTTTTTTTCCTTCCCGGATCCTACTACAATTGAATAATGATGCATCTTTTAATAACGTGCCAAAACAACGCGTGTCTCTATGTACTGACTCATCAAAAGTTTTAAAAAATGACGCCGTTTATTTGATCGTGGTGGTAAAAGAGAGAAAAATAATCAACAGTTGGAACGTACAGTGAATATATTTGTTACCACAACAACGGGAGATATACGTAAAACGGACAGTTCTTGTGTAAAAAAGTAAAACGAAATTCAATGTTTTTTTACTTGCACAATAATTTATTTGTAAAGATAAAAAAAAATTAAAAATATATAAGTTAAAAGAAACTTAAAACTCTACATGTTTCGGTGTAAATAGTTTCACCATCTTCAGGAGAATTCATCAAGAAGTACATATAACATTGCTTATAAACCTAAGATACGTGTATAATTAGCATATAGGTACAATGGCGCCATTTACAAGAATAATTTCCAAACATTTATTTCAGTGGCTCCTGGGCCTAAATCTCTATTTAAATTCCTTTTGTTTTTAACAATTTCTAAAGCTTCGCCACATGTATTGCCAAAGCCGATTCACCCGTTTTTGATTTATCCACAGCATTTTGATGTTCTTTTACTCTAAATTTTAGGTTCCTACTTGTCTGTCCAATATAACTTAGACCACAAGTGCATGAAATTTTTTATATACCACATTTATCCCTCAATTCAATTTTGTCTTTCAAACCATTAATTATATGACTTAATTTTAATTGAGGAGTAAATGTTACTTGGCAATTTAATTGTGTACCCATTTTAAGGTTGGGTGTTATCATTATTTTAACGTTATTCACATTCTCGATTCGAATATTTTCAAATACCTGCTTAATTATTGTATATTTTTGTTTTTCATATTCGGTTACATCTTTTATATATTTTTTGTTTGTCTATTTTTAGACCATTCACGAATCACAATTTAGTATTTAATTAATGTTGGCTTCAGGGTTTTCTTACTTTGTGCTTTTTTAAATGTTTTATTCAATGATTCGTTTTATTCTATAATGCATTCATTTAATGTAATTATATAATTCAAAATATAACAAATTCCACGTCTTATATTTAGGCCAACAATTTGTTTAATATTAGAACTGTAACTGCCAACAAAAAGTTAAGGATATGAAGCAACGACACAAGTTATGCATAGTTGGTTATAATGTGTTATTAATAACTTAAAAAAAGTGTTAAAACACTCATCATTCTATTTCTAAGAGGCCATTGACTGTTCTGCCCTAGGTCCAAGAATTATTGTCGACGGGCCTGACTGTGACCTCATTCGGTTTTAGAACCACTTTTTATTGGTAATCATATTACTTTAATTTTGAAAATTGTTAAATGACTTAAGCTGTATGATATTAACAAAAATTGTGTCGATCATTTCTGCACAGATTATGAAGTTTTAAAATCCACTATTTGAACAAAGTGGCATTTTAGGAAAGCACAATTAATATAGAAAACATTACATATAAATGAAAGCACTTAAACATATACATACAGTTACGAAATGCAATAAAAAACAAGAGCTTCATATTTCTTGGATAATTTTCATAGTATGAGTGTTAGGTATATTGATGTGAATGTTAAAAATATTTCCATTAATGTCAGAAAGTTTGATTCAAAGAGCCGAACAAAACTTTTGTGGAAGCAGGTGCTACTGGCTGACCACCTTCCCTCTGATCAGTATTTTTAAATTAGGAATGACTGTTTCTGAATTCTAGGAGTCTCAGACCTAGCCATTTGTCCCATGTGTGCATGAGGTGCCATTCAAGTTGAAAATACCAGTACGGCAAATAAAAAAAAAAAACGAAAATAATTTTTCTTTTTTACGGTAACGTTAGCCTAAATAACATAGGACATGTTAGGTCTAAAGAACATTAATGAGGCTTCCAAAATTTATTGTAATAGTGTATATACGAATTAACATTTATTGTCAATAATTCTAACACATACGATTTTCATGCTTAATTAACTTTTTAAGTTAAAGAAACAAGGTTTAAAAATGTAATGTTTTTTACAAATTAAAATTAAGTCAAATAAATCAACTGTTATAACCATATATCATTATCATACTAGCAAAGTACCCGGCGTTGCTCGGATGAAAATGGCTTTAACTGGTTTAGTTTTTTATTTATATGCTAATTTTTGTTTTACTGTAAAGCTTCTTTGTACTCAATATTTTTTATTTTGCTGTAAGGAGCAAAGAAGAAGAGGAAATTATGAGCAGAGAAGCAAATGAAGACTCCACGAAGTTTTTAAATCATTTTAACACATAATTGATCATAGATAGAATGATTAGGAGAAGCCCTCACACAGAGAAGAAACGTAAATAATAGCCCTCTTGATCATACATTACCAAAAAAAAAAACGACCTTTTCAATTTGAGACCAATTGGTCGTCTTGGTTGCAAAAAAAATTTATATAGTGGTCACTTTGGCCTCAATTTGCGGTCTTAAAACGGCCTCTGAGGCCGCGGCCACATAGCACATGTTACTTCCCGCACAAAGTTGAATCTGTACCCCGCGTTAAGAGTTTGTGGCTTTAAAGATGTGGCTGTGCATAAGGAACAGACCCACAGAGAGAGAGAAACATTTGCGCTTATATATATATATATATATA
>NW_013669370.1:77540-79231 GCF_000517525.1 Limulus polyphemus
ACATCAGCTCGAAATTAACTCGCCCATCGTGAACCCTCGATAAGACATCAAGGACGTTTCAGAATAGAAAGAAGATTTCATATTGCTTGTAAGTTTGTTAAACATTTGTATATAAATCATTGTTTGTAATAACTATTTCTAATAACCGTTATTGTAAATTGTGTTGTTGTTTGTATATTAAAACATATTTGTATAAAACAAAGAAAACTGTGTGTATCAATCTTTTTGCAAACATAATAAATTGGATACATATTGGTATTTATTTAACTACTAAATCCAAAGTACAATTTAACTCAGTTTTAGGCTATTGTAAACTGTAATACGTAACATGGGCTATTCTTTACCAATGAATATTGAGATTAACCGTCATTTTATAACGCTCCCTCGGCTGTAAAGATGGGAATGTTCGGTAACGGGATTCGAACTTGCAACCCGCAGATTGCGAGTCGAGTACCCTAACCACCAAGACATGCCAGACCTAAGAGAAAATGTAAATTGACAGAAGATCATTCGGTATTTTGAGATTACACCTCATAAAAAAGACAACACTAATTGTAGAAAAGAATAAAATACTATACAACTATTCAACTTAGTTTTTAAATCTACTTAAACAAGATTATCAAAAATTGTTAATTTAAAAAGGGAAACAGAGATCCTCAAAAAAGTACAGAAACAAGTTGAATCAAAAGGCAAAGATAAAAAAAGTAAACAAACTAAGCTGGAAATATGGTCTACATTATTTACTCAAGCTACATGTCCCTACCTTGACTTCAATAAAATTGATAAGTACTGTTAGAAAACTCACTGAAATAGTCGCAGAAAACCACGTAGAGACAAAGCACAACAACGAACTCGAGAAAAAATGAAGAACGGTGAACTCGAGAAATGGTGAAACTTCAAAGTGGCAGTTTCCAATTAATGCGCTTTAAGTTGCACAAATTATTTTCCATTTAATACACATTAGTAAAACATCGGATGTTTTCAATGGCGGAAAGTGAAGGACTTAGAGAAATTCTTCAGGGCAAAAAAATGAAGGTGCTTGAATTAATTATAAAATTACCTTTTAACATATTGAATATCGTTACTATTGTCCAGGTTTCAAAAAATATTTGTAGCTGTTTTTTCTGTAGCAGCTTTTAAAACTATAATCAATAATAAAATAAGGCTAGAAACTCTGTTATAAATATCCACTTTGTTTACTCTAATAAAACGAAACGTTTCTGACTAATATAATGATGTTTAAATGGCTTCTACATTTCTGCTATACTTGAATGGATATGAAGAGCTTATATTGGTAACGAAGAAGAACTTTAGAGAGTGGAAATTTCGATTTTCAAGAATCAAATTAACAATAACTCTACAACCTCCACAGGAGTTTGTATAGTAGCTGTGCATAGATTTTGGCGCAGTATACCTAGCCATTTTTGCTGTAGGCGTTGGTGCTTGAATGGCTTCGAAGAGAAACTTGGCCAGTAGCGATGAAAAAACTGATAAAATCTCTCCTTCTCATTCGAGAATCAACATGAAAATAGTTCAATGACTATTTTAGTAAATTTGCCCAGGTACGAAAAAAATATTCTATTGGCTTGTGAAACAAGAATAATATGAATAATAATAATGAGAAGAATAAACAGATGAATTTTGTCTAATAATCGGAAAATCAACTTTTTTTGCTATTATCAATATTTTAG
>NW_013669370.1:79252-81294 GCF_000517525.1 Limulus polyphemus
GAAAGTGCTTTTTTAGCATCATCACGTCTTGAGTTCTGGATCCTTCAATCCACAGTCCCATATGCAACCACTAACTACACCTGGCCCAAAAACAATGATTCGTTTTACTTGTCTATATTTTACACTCTTTCTATTATCAAAATTACACACAACATTCCAAATGAGATCTTACCAGATTTCTAGGCCCGTCATGGCCAGGTGGTAAGGGCGCTCGACTCGCAATCTGCAGGTCGCGTGTTCGAATCCCCATCACACCGAACGTGTTCTCCCTTTCAGCCGTGGGGGCGTTATAATGTGACGGTCAATCCCACTATTCGTTGGTAAAAGAGTAGCCAAAGAGTTGGTGGTGGGTGGTTATGACTAGCTGTCTTCCCTATAGTCTTAGACTGCTAAATTAGGGACGGCTAGCGCAGATAGCCCTCGTGTAGCTTTGCGCGAAATTCATAACAAACCAAATCAAACCGGATTTATAAAGGGTTACAATAACTTTATTCTCTTCTTAAATTCAATAAAGAAATAGGGTTAAGAAGCCAATTTGCTCTTCACACCCTAAAGTTTAACACCCAGTAGAGAGCTTTAACGTTTTGTTAATAATAACAGCCAAACCTTTCTTTTTTTTCTTTTTATACAAAACTTTAATGTTCGCCTCACAAAAGATACGAGTATTTTCAAAACTTCCATACCCTTTAAATGACCTTACATATTTTAGTATTGAAACCCAACTTCTCGAAAACTGTGAACAACACAAGTGAACAAGTCAATAGAGTCTTTGAACACACGAGAAAATCTTCATTTAACTGTCCGACCTCTATATTCACTATCGAATATAGGATTAGGGGTGAGTTAGAATACCGGAAAAATTCTCTGTGGGCTGTCAATCCATTGAAAAAATTTGAATTTCTTAAACACTATTTAAATCGGGCTTGACTGAATGCCGAATTTCCCAGTAAAGACTTATGACATGGATTAGCGACAAACAGGATATTACATTACTCTTATAAAATTATTTTTTTATGTAAATTTTAGTTTATGTTATTTTATGATCATATAGGTGTATGTAATAAATATTAATTATAGATTAAAAATTTTGCGTAAGGTATTTTTATTTAATGTTTTAACTCTATGAATAATACTACTGGGTCTTATACACTGTACAGCATCAAGAGCAAGCACCCCATAGAGTTTTTTTCAGAAATCCTTCTCCCATGATCTCAGTGAAAGGTCAATAAAAATAACTTCACTGGGCCGTTTTTGATTCTCCAATTCAAACTCTGCTTCATGAGTATATGACACAAAGATATGGTCAAGCAAGTATAAGCCTACGGAACAATTATTATTGTATGTAACCTTCACCTAAGTTTGGGGATTAGTGCAAGTGTATGACTTTTCACATCCAGCGTAAAAGATTGTTGTAACTAATACAGAAAATCTGCATGAAAATTTAGAAAGATCTAACTGAATATATCTAAGTAAAGATATATTATATACTAGTTATGAATAGTAGAATATACTGATATTTAATATGATCATATCATCACTCCCTCTTTTTAAAACAAAACCGATTTTTATTCCATTCCTTGACTTCTCCATCAAACCCATGAGCATTCAATTTACCAATTAATCCCTTTTGAGGTTCTCTAACAGAAGCTTTTTGATTGTCAATGTATACAACATTAACCGGGATGCCGTCACTTAGAAAGGTGGAAGCCCTATCATAAAGCTCCAAATGGTTTGGTAAGAAATTATTTCCCAAAGCCATGCTGAGAATCGTTAATAAATACTAACTTTTCATGATCAAATGCTCTTCTAACTTATTTCAACAATATATTTGAAAACCTTGTTGATAAAAAAAAGTCATACTAATAGGCCTATAGTTTTCTGGATTTCCTTAAGATTATTTCTTCCTACAATTAGGATTCACATTGGCAATTATTTTACTCATCACAACTTTCATTGGTGTCAAGAAATATCTGAAAACAACAGTTAAAAGTCCTCATTACGCCCTTTTTAAACATCTTCGATGTTTTAATACGAATTTTGAC
>NW_013669370.1:81967-87809 GCF_000517525.1 Limulus polyphemus
CTTTTTTTGCTATTATCAATATTTTAGAAACAAACACTGGTAGAAATTGTTTAGTACTGTAACCACATTTTCTTACTCCGAATAGGATTCCTTAGTTAACGTCATATTCCAGTCACATTTGCTGTTTTGAGTGAATATACATTTGTAATACCTTTTAGTTTCATTCGTCGCTTTTCATCTTCCTTTCGTTTATCTGTATAAACATTAGCGTTTATACTTAGGATGGAACTACTGGGGTCTTTGTGTATTCTACCTCCTAGATTAATATAGAATTTTTCCTACATTTATCATTTGTGCAGGTGTAACTACAATTTCCATATAGAACATTGGTCAAGCATGTCATAAGCTGCTGTCATTCTAGCTGCCTGTTGTTCTGTGCCATTCACTTAATATAACACCTTTTATCCTCCCGTGAAAAAGACAGATGAATGGTCCATATGTAGTCAGGTGATATTTTGAGGTTATGACCTCTCTTATGTTTCAGTTGGAATAATCAGTCATGTGGGAAGTACTAGTCATGCTGGGTAAATCATCCTTTCTAATTTAAGTAAGTAATTTGATTTTTATTCAGCCTGGTACAAAATCTCAACTGTGTAAGTTTGGAACAACTCAAACGAGAGAAACAGCTTCATAGCTAGCTCTCCAGTAAAGACAATAGTCTGATGTGGCAAGTAAAGTACACTTTCACTGTGTTTGTGTTCATAAATATTGTTTATTGTGATTGCACATGTGTGTTCAGTCTTTCTCGATTTCTTTTGAGCTCAGTTAGTCAGGAAGTACATCATTATTTTGTAGTAAACATCTTGACAAATCTCCTGTTATTCTGCAGACCTATTGCCACTCTTAAGGAAAATCAATGCTTCCAAAAACTGGCCCGGCATGGCCAGATGGTTAGGGTGCTCGACTCGCAATCTGAGGGTCGCGGGTTCAAATCCCCGTCACACCAAATATGCTCGCCCTTTCAGCCATGGCGGCATTATAATGTTACGATCAATCCCACTATTCGTTGGTAAAGAGTAGCCCAAGAGTTGGCGGTGGGTGATGATGACTAGCTGCTTTCCCACTGCTAAATTAGGGACGGCTAGCGCAGATAGCCCTCGTGTAGCTTTGCGCGAAATTCAAAACAAACAAATAAGCTTCCAAAAACATCACAGTGTAGATAGTAAGGAGAACACTTTGGTACTGTGACCGAGATATCTTATTGTAGATTTTTTTGTGTTTTGTCTTATGTCTGTGTTACTCTTTACTTGAACTATTGTATATTAAGGTCCTTTCTCGAGGAAATATCAATTTTTTACAAGTAGAGGGACTTGTGACCAAGAAGAAGAATTGGTAAGAGAGACAGTAGCTCGAGAGAGAGAGTTGCCATGTCTAAGAGAAGTCTTCTCCCATTAGTTCAGCACTAGAGATCTGGCATCCAAAAACTGGCAAGTCGAACTGGAAGACTAAAGGCAAAACTAAGACTGCTTTAACAGGAGAGATGCTTTTCATGATCTTATATAATGAAATTTGGCCTGCATAATGTGCCCAATACTTGTGAGAGGCTAATGGAGCTTATAACGAAGGGGCTACAATGGGAGAAATGCTTGGTTTATATTGATGATGCCTTAGTATTTGACCACACGTTTTAGTCTGCAGATAAAAAGAAAGATGGCTTGAAACTGAAACAGGAAAATGTTTGCCAAGATAGAAAAAGAGTGAGATAGGTCTCGAATCGTAACCAATGAGAAGTCTACAATTTTCTTGGTCTTGTATCATACTACTGATGATTTGTGGCCAACTTCTCCAAAAGCACGTCATTATTTGCTCGCACTAAGGTAGAAAGGCACTTCAAATGGAGTGAAGAGTGTGAACACACATTACAGTCCCTGAAGCATGCTTTAATATGCCAGCTTGAATCTTGACATACACTGTGACCAAACTGTGAATTATTTTTGGATACCTATGCCAGTGATAGTGATATTGGAGTAGTGTTGCTACAACTGCAGGGTGGAGTAGAATGTGCAATCATGTATTCTAGTCAGGTACTCATTATACTATAAGATGAAGAAATAACTGCTAGCATTTATAGTCATGAAACACTGCTAGCCCTATTTTAATGGTATAAAGTTCATTACTAGAGTGTACCATGCATTACTGAAATTGTTTATAAACTTTAAAAACCCCTAAGGAACCTTTGTGTGCTGGATAAAAGCATTGGATGAGTATGACTTTGCGTTACATCATCGTCCAGGCCCACAAAATGGAAATGCCAACATACTGTCTTACCACACAGTGAGAACCTATACATTTATTGATACTTTGTAGGAACTGGAACAATTTCTACCATGAAAACTTAAAACCATACAGTAGATGATTCCACTAGCGGATGGATGCCAACTCAGAATGAGAAACATGACATAGATACATATAACCTGTGGCATTTGTATGAGGACCATACATCATGTCTACAGGGAGCAGGATTTCCCAACTGAACATGAGCATGTATTGTGATTCTGTTGATCTCTGCCCAGTTACTCTGTATGTTCTCATGTCATATGGTGAGGGATTTGATTGGGATTATAAAACTTGGCAAGTATATACTTGAAAGCCTGTGTTACCCATTCCACTACAGCGTCAGGCTGGGGGTGATAAGGCAATGTGTGTGTATCCACCACATTCAAAAATGTTACACAACTCAGAAAACAAGTGGCTGTTGAAATCACCCCTGATAACTGTGGATCTCTTTTGGTGCTCCAAACCATACTATCAGTGCTCTGGAAACATATCAGCTATGGACTGTGTTGATGTATCGACCAATGAATAAGTTTTACCTTCTTTGTGAATTGTAATAGCTATAAATATATACAGATAACCGTGTGTCATCTCCATGAGTAGACCAATGATATCCAGAGCTATTCTGCATAAATGAGAAAAAACAGTTCTCTGCTGCAGTTTATCTTGTGTTGGTCGTTTCTACCTTCAGGTAACACATAAGCATCACAACTTAAATGTGGTCAGGAGAACCACTATAGAATGTTAGCAGCAGTGTGGGTAACACCTTGGTGGTACCCTTCAATCTTTGTGTTATGTAAAGTCTGAAGAATCCTTTGCCTTGGAGCTGCATGGCCTGGTGGTTGATAGTGATGGTACAGCACACCTTCTAATGCTTGAAATTGCAACTGCGTAATGTTACATGTCTCTTGACTGCTTCAACTCCTACATCAATGAACCAAATCATTCGATCACGAGATAAGGTCTTGTCCAACCAGAATCAAGCTGCTTCTGTAGTACTGGCACATATCAAAGGCATACCCGGTCTTCATATCCATTCTTTCACTGTTTTATCATAGCCCCTCTTCTACCATATGACAGCCTTTCCTTACTGTTGAACTTGTTGATGTCAACTAATGTAAAGTTAACTATTTGACGTATTCTTGCAAACATTGTGGGATATCTGCTGTAGGGGTCTCAGAAAGCAAGAGTCACAACATCCTTACAGCTGAGTTTTTAAACATCTAGCTATTGATGTACTAGGTACTAGATCTAATCATTCCAGCCATTCTAGCTTATAATAATTGAACAGCTATCGCTCGACATCCATCAGAATTTTCTCATTGAAATTTTGCTCAATATTTCAAAAATCAAGGTCGCACTTATCTTTCAACTGAGTTTTCGAGCCTTTAGTTACCATTTTCATTTATTCAAACTGTTGGAGTATTAGGTTTTACATCTATTCTCTCCAGCAGTCCTAGCTTATTAAAAAAGTACCTTCAGCTCTATTCTCCATATCATCGGAATCAGAGTGAGATAAAACAGAGTTCTTGTCCTTCTTTAACTCGTCAGTCTCTTCCTCGGATGCCAGGTCGCTTGAGTGAATTAGAGGTTTGTCAGTAACATATGGACTTAGCTGGTCAACCTGTTACTGAGTGCTTCTCATACAAGTTTAATAGAATACCTCACCTGATATAGCTGAGTGACGAGAGTGACCACATGATCCTTAATATATTATCTTCAATATTCAGTACACTTAATTGTGTATTTCACTTCTCCACATGCAGTGAAGGAATTGTCTTTTCTCTTAGTGTGTATTGGTTGATTATATATGTTATATGTTATTTATATTTATATGTTATTAAAAATGCAATAATACTCAATTAAAACAATGAGAAAAACTCAGAAGGTTCTAATAACATGATGCAATAATATAACAATCACAAATTCATAACTATTGAACTACTCAATGTATGATTCGCAAACAGTTAACAAATCTGCAATAAACTATCACTTTTAAAAATAACTAAATTTAACATTCGTGTTATATAAACTATCTAAATCATAACACTCTCATCAAACATAAACTGAAACAGTCATGTGTATTTAACACCAAATTAGCTTGGAAAAACTCAAGAGAGAGAGAAACAACCACAGAGCTAATTTTTAAGGAGATGCGACTGTCCATTCTGACAAGTAAAGTTTACTTTTACTGTGTTAACAAATATTGTTTATTGTGACTGTACATTTGTGTCTAGCCTCTCTTTATTTCTCACAAGCTCAGCTAGGCAAAGAATACAGAATTATTTCACAGTAGAGATCTTGATAAATCTCCTGTTATTACACATACCTATCTTGTTACTCCTAGGGTAAATCAATGTTATTTTACAATATTATAGCTTCTTTTTTTAGAAATGAAAAGAAGTTGTGAAAATAAAGAAGAGGAAGCAGAATAAGAAAATAATAGTGAATACAATACTATTAAATCATTTATTATTTGGTGTTTATTGTGCTTCTGCTGAATATAATTCTTTAAAAAAAAAAGATAGCTGCCTGGCTAACACTGACAGCAGTTTCCCTCTGCCCCTAGTGTCTGCGCTAGAAACCGGGTTTCGATACCTGTGTTGGGCAAAGTACAGATAACCCATTGTGTAGCTTTGTGCTTAACTACAAACAAACAAACCTTTCCTTCTGCATGCAATTATTTTCATAGAACAACTTTTTTCAAGTATTGTTTGTTTGTTTTTGTATTTCGCGCAAAGCTACACGATGGCTATCTGCGCTAGCCGTCCCTAATTTAGCAGTGTAAGACTAGAGGGAAGGCAGCTAGTCATCACCACCACCGCCAACTCTTGGGTTACTCTTTTACCACGGCTGAAAGAGCGAGCATGTTTGGTGTGACGGGGATTTGAACCCGCGACTCGCAGATTGCGAGTCGAGCGCCCTAACCACCTGGCCATGCCGGGCCTTTTTCAAGTAGAATAGCAATATACTTTAAGATTTTCTTTTATCATTTTTTAAAATTTCTCGGAATGGATAAATGGTTTATCACTATGAATCCTTATTAATTGGTATTTGGCCCTGTCGTTTCTTATCGTAATTATATTAGTCGTTAATTTAGATATAGCCTTAAATTTAATATGATATTTTGGAGATAGTTTTCTCCTGAAAGACTCTGACACGGTTTTATAAAAATTAATGGGTGTACTTGATGATTTGGAGTTTGTTTGTAAGGAGTTGTATTGAAAGAAATATTCTGAGACGTCAAATGAAGTAATCAGTTTAACTTCCTCTGATATGGTATTGGTAATCTTGTTCTCGCTTGATAGACTAAAAATGTTGTTGTAATTTGTTCTATCATTGGGCGTTTTTTATTATTTGTTAAAAATAATGCCGAGTTCTTTCCACGTAATGATAACGAATTAATTTATTTTCTTCCTTGAACGTAAGTTACAGCCATATTAACTTGTAGGCATAATTTCATAAATAAACTTTTCAACAGAAACTCCTGAGCTAATATACACAGCGTGGTCACAAGTAAATAGACACCACCTTTTCAGAAAAAAATAAAATTTTCAGTCATATTCAC
>NW_013669370.1:88786-105114 GCF_000517525.1 Limulus polyphemus
TGACGAAAAATTAGATGTCTATTTACTCGTGACCACTCAGTGTACACCTAATTCACAAATAAAGTTAGTTACAGAATTTTTCTCGTTAATCGAATAACTAAACAGAGATAACTCTTACTACTAATAATAAACTGAATCCCTCATTAAATATTCATTATCTCACCGCTTCACTGATTTTCTAAATTTTATCATACTCGTTTTCTCATCACTACACGAAATTTCTAGATCATAACGTCAACACCATTACATAATGACGAGCATCTCTTTGGCAAAGAAACATATAAATTAAAACAGTGAAAATATAGCTTATAGCAATATACTGGTATACTTTTTTAAAGTTTGGCACAAATACATGTAAAGATGAGGAAATACAACGGTGCGAAATTAGTTATCTGTACTTTATAAAACATGAAAATCTTTATGTTACAAAACCAAGATCTAACTTTTTATTTAAAAATACTAATAAATAAACTAAATGAGAAACGCTAAAAATAGTAGTTTTATTTTATAAAGGCTGTTCACTTTCCAAATTTCATGTTATGTTAGCTTCATCACAGTTGAACTGATCATAACATAATGTTTAGAGACAACAAGGGACCTTTTGGTCCATCTCGGCTATCCTATCATATAAACTAAAATAAACCTATCAGATAAATAAATTTAAACAAATAAATAAATAAAATAAAAACCTTAATGCCAGCCCTTATCATCCATATAGTTATCAAGCTTTCTCAAAATTTATATTTGTGTCCCCTAGTCCTATTATTCTCGGCGTTAAGTATGAAAAAAAGATGATGCATTAACACTATCAATTCCCTTTACAATCTTAAATACCTCAACCATATCTCCATAACTCTTCTTTTTTCAAGAGAAAACAATTTCAAAAATATTAATCTCTCCTCATATGATAACTCCTCCATTAAAGGCACCATTCTACTAATCTTCCTCTGGACCCTTTCCAACAATTTAATGTCCTTCCTAAGGTAACGATACCAAGACTGAACACAATGTTCCAAATGTAGCCTAACTAGTGACTTATACTGTAACCTAGAAAGCTAAGAAACAAATTTGATGAATGTATACACGTTTATCCTCTTTTTTATTAGAAGCATTTTTTGCCTTGATAGAAAGATTTACCGATTGTGCCATAGCAATTTACCCCATCCTCCTCAAGTAAAAGAAAAAGAAACTCTAAATGGTACGACAAACCTTTCTTCATGCTAAAGGCATTTTTGCTTGATGACTGAATCAGTATAAATTTAGATATATTCATCGTCATTATATCTGTTGTTATTACATTTGTGGTGTAAAAGTCCTTATAAAAAATTGCGTACATCGGACAGAACAGTGACCTCACTAGCTGTATTTGGAGATTTTCCCGTAATTCAAACTATATATTTGCAGGTGTATCGTTTCAGATAAATTTATAGGTTACGTTGAAAATCCGCTAGGGAAAAACTTTTATGTCCCGTGGAGACTTGTAATTACAAGTGTAAACGATACGATCAATTAATATTAACTGTATCTGCATGAGACCCAAAAGTTTTTATGAGCATTTCTAATTTTGATTCTGTAATTAATTTAATAATATATACCATATATGTTCAACCTTTTTACTAGAGGTGTTCACTGTAACTTGTAAGAAGTTAATAGAATATAATTTCTAATTTTTAGCATAGCTATGGGATTGGGAGTTTTAGCGGCTTTTAAATGTAACTGCTCATCGCCGTGGATGTACTTGAGATTAACGAAGTTAATAAGTCATAGGCCTAAGTTTTTGTTACATTTGAGATCATCCACAGTTTGTTTGGAAACAAAGTTGTTCATTTCGCACTGTTATCAGAATGTGAGATCACAGTGTTTTCGAAGTTTTTCAAACAAAAGCCCATCTTTACAAGATCACGGTGTTGAACAAAAAATAGACTTAATAAGAAATATAGGCATAATTGCCCATATTGATGCTGGTAAAACTACAACAACGGAACGTATGTTGTATTATTCAGGATTTTCTCGTACAATGGGTGAAGTTCACGAGGGAGATACAATTATGGACTATATGCCACAGGAAAGAGAGCGGGGAATAACTATAACATCAGCAGCGATCACTTTTCCATGGAAGGGCTACAAAATAAATCTGATTGATACACCAGGCCATGTAGACTTTACTATTGAGGTGGAACGATCATTAAGAGTATTGGATGGTGCTGTAGCAATCTTGGATGCATCTGCAGGAGTGGAAGCTCAGACTCTTACTGTTTGGTCACAGGCTAATCATTATGATCTTCCACGTATTGTGTACATCAATAAAATGGATAAACTATCAGCAAGATTTAATGCAAGTGTTGAATCAATAAAAACAAAGCTTCACGTTAATCCATTAATATTACAGTTACCAGTAGGACAAGGAAAGTCATTCAAGGGTGTTGTAGATCTTATAACACTGGAAAAGTGTCTTTGGGACATAAAAAATCCACATATTGATGATGGAAGTGTATTCAAAAAATTAAAACTCAGTTCTGCTGTTGATGGCAGTTTTTGGGAGGATGCTTCTTGCAGAAGGGAACAACTAATTAATCATCTTGCAGACCTGGATGATGTATTAGCAGAAAAAATACTACAGGATGAAACAACTACCCATTTGAAAGACGATGACCTTTATGCTGCTGTGAGACGTGTTACTTACAGTCAGAGTGGTGTTCCTGTTTTATGTGGTAGTTCATATCATAACATTGCTGTACAGTTTCTTTTAGATGCTATTAATGCATATTTACCTAGTCCATTAGATAGAAAATATGAGTTCCTTAAATATTATGGTGAAAGTCTCTGTTGCTTGGTTTTTAAAATTGTGCATGATAAACAGAAAGGACCTTTGAGTTTTGTTCGTGTATACTCGGGAAAGGTTGAGCAAGGACAGAAGATTTATAATGTAAACAGGTCACAAACAGAAAAGTTAGCAAGAATGTACTGTCCATATGCTGATGACTTCAGAGAAGTAAAATCAGCTCATTCTGGAAGTATTGTTGTACTTACTGGATTAAAAAATGCTGTAACTGGAGACACTCTTGTAGCATCTCATCATCAAGTTGATGTTATAGCTGAACAGAAGCTATTAGAGGAAGAAGAATCTGCAGTTTCAATTGGAATACAAGTTCCAGATCCAGTGTTTTTTTGTTCAATTGAAGCACCATCTCTAGCATATGAAAAACAACTTGAATATGCACTCCAGTGTCTTCAAAAAGAAGACCCAACATTTAAAGTGCATCTGGATAGTGACTCTGGACAAACTGTTGTGTCAGGAATGGGTGAACTTCATTTGGAAGTTATAAAGGATCGCATTAAAACCGAATATGGTGTTGAAGCCTTTTTGGGACCCTTGCAAGTTTCCTATCGTGAAACAGCTAATAATTCACATCAGGAAACGGTGGAATTAAACAAGGTATTAGGAGGTACAAAACATTTTGTGAAAATTACATTAGCAATTAAGCCTGCTCTTGGTGAGGGGAAAGTTTCAAAAGTACAAGTTGTACCAGATAAAAATAATGAATTAGGCAAAATTCGTCTTGATTACCTGAAAGCTGTAAATAATGGTGTGGAACAAAGCATCAGTTGTGGACCACTTATTGGCTTTCCTGTTATTGATATACACATAGCTCTACACTGTTTAGAAGTTGGTCCTAGAACCTCTCTTGCTATGATCTCAGCAGCAGCCTCCCAGTGTATACATTCTATTTTAAAGAATGCTGGTACTCAACTCCTTGAGCCAGTTATGAAATTAGAAGTAGTGACAGATGAAAATCACTTGAGCCAAATATTAGCAGATCTATCCCAGAGACGAAGTCAGATTCAGGAAATACAATTCAGACAAGAAAATCGCATTGTAACAGCCATTACTCCATTAGCTGAGTTAAAGAAATATTCTACAGATCTTCGAACAGTGACTTCAGGAACAGCAACCTTTTCAATGGAGTTTCATTGTTATCAACAGATGTCTTCATACGATCAGCAGAAAGCAATAGAAGAAATTACTGGATTTGTACAATTTTAATATTTTTCTATCACAGTACTCATGGTAAACTTTTAAATGGTTCCTTAACTTAAACTTACATCATTTTCTATTTCCTGATGACTAGAGAAATGTATTAGCTAATTCTGGAACTATAAGTATAGATAGTTATTTCAGTTAGTTTTAGCTTCTGTGTTTAAGTTATGCATTAATATCATGCACCTAACATACTAAATTAAACTTACTTGTAATGTTGAGTTTGAGTTTGCAATTTTGATTCAGTTATAAAATTTTTCAAGTGTTTTGTTTATTACATAAGAACATATGGACAACAAGGGACCATTTGGTCCTTCAAATTGAAAATGGTGTTGAAGAATTTTTGGGACACTTGTAAGCTTATTATCATGAAACAGTTGATAAGTCACATTCTTCAATATAGCTAGAAATACTCGAGAGCTGAATGCCAACAAGCAACAGTGAGCTTTACCAACTTGTTATCAATATCATTAATGTAAATAAGAAAAAGCAGAGGACCAAGTACTGATCTCTGAATACTTCACTAGTAACAAGAGTCCAGTTTGACTGATATCCATAATAACCTTTTGCTTTCTCTTATTCAACAACCAGCTGTCCTATTATCTTGCCTTTCCTCTATTTCTGCATATGTGACTCTTAGTTATTCTTCTGTGTGACACACTGGAAGCTTTTGAGAATGTAAATACACTCTTTCTCTCATCCAGATTATTTCTGTGAACCATATCCATACAGGATGTTGGTGACTATGGCTTTCCAAAGATCTCTTCTTGAGACACACAGAATGTCCAGTGTTGATACTTTCATCCATCTTGGTAGACTCTGGACAAAGTAAACCTCTGTCTTCCATGGTCTCTCCTTCCTTCAATCTTTCTAGGTATGACCAGACTTTCAATTTCTTTTTTCCTCATAACATGTCCGAAAAACTCCAACTGTCTCTTTCTGATGTTAGTCAGCAGCTTCCCCCTGGCAACCTGCTCTTGTCAAAATATCTTCATTTGAAGTGTGACTTGTTCAACTTACCTTCAAGATGTGTCTTAAGAACCACAACTCAATTACTTGAATTCTCTTTTCCATAATTGGTGATATTGTCCAACATTCTGATGCATACATGAGAAATGGCATAACATAGCAATCCAAAATCTTAACATCATCTCCTTAAAAATTTTATTTCGGTCAGTATATTTTTTATTTTCAGAAATGCATTTTTAGTCATCCCTATTCTTCATTTTATTTCATGATCACATTTACCATCTGATGTTATCCAGCTTCCCAGCTAGTTGAATTTATTGACCTGCCTTATCTATTTCGTATCTACATTGACAATGCATACAGGAATGATCTTCTTCGCAATTATCCAGATTACAAGTAAAAAAAGTTAATTGAGTACTGGGGCATGATTTCCCTTTGGTGAATCCACATCAGCTTTCTTTATTATACATTTCACTACATGGTTTTGTAAATATTAATTTACCAAGCTCTTTAGAACTTTTCTCATTAAAAAGATAAGACTAGCTAACTTATTTCCAGGGCAACTTTTAACAGCCACTTTAGAAATAGGAGTAATATTAGAAACTCTTCAATCTTCTGGCACCAGCTCATTGTCTGTTGATTTGATAAATATGAAAGAGAGAGGTTTACACATTAGCTCTTAGACCTCTTAAAAAATTTGGTAAAAACCTTGTCTGTTCTTAATCTGTCTTTCAACTTACCACAAGGGATGCAATATCTACAAGATTCAGGTCAATTTTATTATTCCTATAGAATGCTTAAGGTCAAGAATTTTACTAATATCTTTTTTCTCTTGTAAAAAAAAGAAGAGAATAAAACATTTAAAAGCTCGGCCATCTCATCATCTTCAATAAAAACCTTGCTATTTTCATTCCTTTAAGGACCCAATCCCCATTTTGCTTACCTTTAACATAGTAGAAAAAAATCCATGCTATCAGTTTAGTTTTAACATAATCAGCCAGCCTATCTGTCAATTTAAACTTAAACTTGGGCATTTACTTCTGGTTTTCTCTATTATATATTTAGTAAGCAATTACGTTTGATCTTCCTTGTTGATATTTCCACTTTTAAGGTACATGCCTGTCTTGAAAAAAAAAGCATCTTATTTTCGTGAATTTTTCCAAAGCTGTTTTACATCACCTTTTAATGCATTATCCCAATTCACTAATGATAATTCTTGTTTCATGGCCTCAAAATTGGCTTTATAAAGTTTATGAATTAAGATTTAAATTCTTTTTACCTCAACATGTAGTAAAACATCAAACCTAATTGTATTATAATCACTTTTTCCCAAATGAAACCATGTCTTCATTAGTGGTTAACAGTAAATCTAAAATTGCATCCCCTCTAATTGAATATCTGACCATGTGGTATAGAAATCCACCCTGAATCACTTCAATAAACCACAATTGACTACTGTTATAAAGACACACTCCTTGAACTGGAGCCATGTCTGGTTTTCCATATTTTAAACTTCAAGTTTTCCTGCCTGTTGATTTTTAAAACTTTACTCAGGATACTTAGAATTCAGTCCAACAAATAGTCTTAAAACCCCCAGTCATTTCTCCCAAAGAAAACACATATGAAGTGTCTTCAACCTAATATCTTATGATACACCATCCAAATCTAGAATCATTATGATATCTCTTCTGAACCCTTTCCAATAACCTTTTTTTCTTAAAAAAAAAAGATGACAAAAACTTGACATAATATTCCAGGTGAAGTCTAACAATCATCTTTATAGAGTAAACTGATGACTTTCTTTGAGTTGTATTCAATATTTCTATGTATACAATTTAAAATTCTGCTTACCTTATTACTGTCTAATGTATATTTTTAATAGACGGGTTTAGAGACTAATATCTAAATCAAAACTTTTTCCTCATCAAATTTACCTAGAACTTCTCATGTAAGGCTATAAGAATATTTGTTTTTTTTAACCAATAGAGGGTTTACACTTGACTTCACAAGTTCTCTCTATGCCATCTTGGAAGACAGGCAATAACTCACAGCCATGCATTGATAAACACTAGCATTAAGAGGACTGTACTGATATAACAAGAAATACATAATGCATAGCTTTTGTGCAGTAGTAAATTGTTTTAACAGAGGTGACAGTGATAAAGAAAAGTCATTTTCTCCACTTATCTTAAGTGATTGAGCCTCAAAGAAAGAAAACCAGACAATTATCAAAAGATGGACAAGTCAGTTGGCTAGTACACATCATTAGGGCTGATACTAAAGAGTAGTTACACCTACATTAGAGTCTGTTCGGAACATTTCATTGCTGGTAAGTTTAAAAATTTGTTTAAATGGAAACAGTTGTCAGTTGTTGTTGTTGTTGTTGTCATTTATAAAAAGGTGGAGATGTGTATGTACAGCTGAAATATTTCATAGGCACAATAATTTGCATATTGAAATATCAAGAGTATTACTGATAATGATACTTGGGTTAAGCCTAAATAGTTATACTATGCATCAATGGGAGAATTAGTCGATTTATAATTCTTTTTAGAAGTAATATCATCTGAATATATAACCTTAATTTATTTAAATTTACAAAACATTTTTACTGCACTGTGAAAAAATGCTGATGTTGAAACAGGTTGGCATAATACCCCATCATAAATTCTAGTTATTAGGTATATGTAAATAAAAATTTTTAAACCTTTTGAAACCATTTTTGAGAAGTAAACAACTTACTATTTAGAATTTTATATTTTTTAGGGAAACTGGCAAACTTGTATGATTACATGAATCATGACTGAGGCTCAATAATCAACATGTGACACAACACCTACAACAGATCTGAAGTCACGATATGGGTATGCAGTTCAGTGTTCAACAGAAATAAAGCAGTGCAGCTGCAGCATTGTTAATGCTACAGAGGTTTAGATGTGTTAATGAAGTCCCAAACTAGTCGTATACTGTGGAGACTTGGACATCATCACAGACTCAGCTGCACATGAAACTAGTTTCATCCATTGAGCATGAGCTGCAGAGATTGCTTGGCAAAAATGTTGGACTAAAGAAAGAAGTACAGTTGTCTGATGTTTCACCTGATTATTTTGATACTAATGATGTCATGTACTACACTAGACTTACAAATTACACAGTACTCATGGCACTTTTATCTGGAGCCATATATTCTACTCACGGACAGAAGCTGTTTCACAAATTTTCAACAGCTACTATTAACTTTAATGAAACTTCAACTCAATTTATTAGTGCAGGACCCATCTTACAGATTTCATAAATCAACAGCCACAGTGAACTATATGTTTCTTTTAATAATTGACATTATGTTTGTGGAACTGGTCTGAAAAAGAGAACCTTAAAAAAAACCATGCCAATGAGTTTTCATGCTCATTTTGGAACCAAGGCTGCAGTTGTTGTGAAATGTTTTGAGGTGTTTTATCAACCAACCACCAAACCTAATGGCTTGTGCACAATCCTGGTCATCTTATAAACATCACAACACAGCCAAGTTTCTTATTGGAATTACACCCCAGGGTGATAAATTTATAACAGAGCTTTGTGGCATATTGAACAAACTTCTTTCTGGAGATGTCGTGCAAACACATGAAGGTCTGGACTTTCAGGACAGTGTAGGAATTATGTGTACTGAAGTCAATATTTCTGCATTTACAAATAGAAAAACAACAATTTTCAGCCAGGGAAATAGACCACACAAGAGAAATTTCCAACTTTAGAATACATTTGGAATGTGTTTTAGGTTCTGTTAGAATTATAATATTCTATAAACAATGCTGCCCATTGACTATAGTATCATTAAGAAGGGTGAGGAATGTACAACAATTGACAAAATGGTATGTGTGTATTATGCTTTAGTCAGAATAATGTAATTTGACTAAGAATGAAAGATATTTTGTGGATCTATTTGCCTATTCTTAAATTATTATTTTTTATAAACCGTAGAACGTTTTAGGTAGTTGAGTAAATGTGATGAAATTACTTTTGCAAATCATTATCACATGAAATGCTTAAAGGAGTAGGCCAAATTTATAATTTTCTGTTAATTTAGTTGGAAACTAAAGTTTACAAAGTGTCAGGTTGAATTTAAGAGCAGTTTTTCTTTTGTACAATTTTTCTTTAGAACTGTTTTCATGCGACAACTAAAACTACAGAATTTTTTTCATTTGGTCTTCATGCTGAAACATTTTCCTATAAACTCCACAAGAACATTCAAAATTAGAATTGGAAAATATGAATTAAATGGTCAAAGTCGGTGAATACAAGAGAATTCATATTTATATGTGATGTAGTGATATGAAATCATCTTGAATATTTTCCAGTAAAGTGAACATGAGAAAATTATATTTATTAATTCATGTACAAGAAAATTGTACTTGTTAATTCATATAATATTAAAACACAATCACAGGCCACAGTCAATGTTGATAAAAATTATATAATTAACTAAATATCTGAAATTGTTAATCCAAAATGTATTTGGTGGTAAAAAAGATCTTGAATAATCTTCAATATGCATGCTGTTTGTTGGAATATATATGTAAACTGAAAGGCCAAAGAAAAACAAATTGTCTAACCATCAATTTTTATTTTATGCATCTACTTAATTAAAAAGATTAATATGAATAATTGTAAATTTCTATTTTTTTAATGTGATAAAAATATACAAAATTATGTATATATATATATATATATGCAATGCAATTTTGAATCTGAAAAATTGTTAACAAAAAATATTTTGGAAAAAAGTCATATGAAGGTAAGCACATAAAACACTGAAAATAGTAAAATTAGTACAGTGAACATGCATTTTAATACTTTATAGATGTCCCTCATACAAATGGGATGTTCAGTCCTCTTAATTTTTGAGTCTAGCCATGATGATACAAAATATGTATTATAGTTACTTATTTCTTCCTTTTTTTTTGTATGTCTTGTCAATTTACATTGTGAACAGTAGCAAGCACTATTTGGAGCTTGCTTAAGTTTAATACACTCAAAATGAAAACAAACAATTTTATAGTAGTCATTGTCACAAGCCACCATCTGTCCATGCTCAGGTCCATTACAAATGCACCATGTTTGATGTGAGTTACTAATACTACCACTGATTCAATGAACTTGGTTGAACATCATCATTGGAATTGGCCATTGAAATTGTAAAGGGTACACTGGATCTTTAATGAATTTTACTAACAAGTTCTGGTAACAAACAGACTGGAAAATTCCCTTGATTTCATAATTATTTTCTCCAGTGCATTTTCCTCACTTCAATATGCTCATTGTGTAGGCCTTTGGATGCCCAGATAACAAAGTCAATGTAGGCATTTTGACATAATGGGAGTTGAGTTTGGACTTGAGAATAATATTGGTGGTTATCATTAAAGTATATTTCTCCATCTACAATTTCTAAACATGTTTTTTGTGACAGAATGCTCATCTGTTTTATCATCCCTGATGCAGTATGGACACTTAACTTCCAAACAGCCATCCCAGCAACTGTCACATGTCACAATCCCATCAGGTGTTACACCCAAACGTAGTAAAATAGGATTGTTAACCAAACTGCAACCATTCATTTTCTCCTTATATTCACCCACTGCTCATTTCTCATGATTACTGAGTTGCCTTGTTGGTAAATTTTGTTTCACATGGATAGTATATTGGCCTGATCAGAGACAGACATGTTTTTTTTATACTTGTATACAATTTATATTTTTCTCGTGTAGCGATATGCTCTTTTTGAAAGTGAAAGTGTTACCCATTGTTTTCTTTCCACATTTTTAACTTTTTTTGGTGTTACACTGATTTCAGTTTTCATACACTTTTCGAATGGCAACTCCTTGCCATTCAAATGAATTGCATTAAGATCATAAAAATCAGTCAGAATAACTGGATAACACTCTGACATAGGGGTAGGGATATACTTGTCTGAGTATAGTGGCACAAGAGAGAGAATTGTTGGTGCATTAACCCACCCCTTTTGTGTAGCTTTGTTGTTAACTAAAACATTAAGTAAACAAGTAAGTTCAGCTTCATATGGAGGACCAACATTAAATATTGTTTTCCTGTTTGGCTTAGATGTTGCAATTTTATCAGTTTTTCATCTAGTTGTACTTTCTTAGTTTTAGCAGAGATAAAATCAATCTCTGCAAGTTCGCTATGTGGCACATCTTAAACTTCTGATGGTATCATTCAGTATGTTTTTTCTTCAATCACAGTTTTTGTGTCATAAATTCATGCTTTAGTTTCAGTTCCAAACAATAGTAACTGTTAAGTAACCAAGAGCTTCTCCCAAACTTGCCATACAGTTACAGTGAGCTGCAACTATTTTACCACCTTTTTAGGTGATAAGCCAGTGATTCAAGGGTGTTTCCCTAATTCTCTGGGATTACAAGACCTGTAAATATGATTTATACATTCATAAGTACATAACCTTATGCAGTCGTTTTACATGGAAACAGTATTTACATCTTTAAAGGTTATAGTTTAAATGCTAAAAGATGGTGAATCATTAGAAACCAATAAGCTTAAAACTTGTGATGAAAATCATGTTAACTGTAGATCTTTGTTTTTCACATTCCTCTTAACTTGTACATTGCATGTTCGAAATCAGAGGCATGTAAAAAACATCTTGGGTATAACACAAGTCCTGGCCTTTGAATTCACTACAGTGTGGTCATTAATTACTGTAGTTGAACCCAACTAGCAACCAGATAACTGTAGGCTTCTGTACTCTTGTAGGCAAGAAAATACTACAATGTCTGCAGTTCTCATATATGTTAATAACTTTACATCATGACTTCATTTGGTTTTATAAATGGTACATGGGTTAGTTTTATCAGGTAACAACAATTTTGTTAAGTATCTGACCTATGATTTGCCATCTAGTGTGTCAAAATATGATTGTTTGCTGGTGTTCTTAAAGATTTATTTTGTTCTGTCAGTCATATCAGAAAATTGCCTGTCATCCAAGAGGGCACCACATCACCATTATTTACTTTTATTGCAATATAAAGACATCTGTCAAATACTAAGCCCACCAGATAGTCCAAATCTTGCTGAAAACATTTCATCTTGAAATACCCATTAATATAGTATCTTATGATAATTCTTTCATCATTGTCATTAATGAGAATAAGAAATAGCTTACTAGCTGGCTGACTTCTGATTTCTTACAAGTAAAGTACACCACACTTGTAACATTGATTATCTGATTTCATCCTATTTATACTTTTTTTTCCTTGTACCTCTAAACTCTCTCTCAATTTATCCAGCTTATCTCCTGTCCCAACAGGTGCAATCTTTTTAATAAGTCTGATGTGGCACCTTATCAAAAGATTTTAGAAAGTCCATGTACACCAAACATGTAATACATTACTAATATCCAAGTTAAATGTAACATTTTCAAAGAAAGCAAATTAACAAGTCATTACCTTCCTTTTCAAGTTCCCTGCTAACTACCTGTGATAATATGAAACTTGTTTAAATGTTTTTAGAGTAATTATGTGGAGATTGCCTACCCCTGCCTTTACAAATTTCTGTGATTGGGTACTTCCAATCTTACAACACCTCACCACTTTTAGAAGATTCATTAAAGATAATGATTAACAGCTCACAATATAATCTTTAGTTTTGTTCATTATCCAAGGATAAATATTATTTATATCAGTGTGCATTATATTCCTTCAAATTTATAATGTTGAATCTTACAGCTCTAACTTCATCCTAATCTCATTTAAGGATATCTTATAAACTTTTGGAGGGAGATACACTTGTAGAATCCACCCTATGTTTTCCATAGTAAAAACTTGTGAGAAAAAAATACATATAGATGTACAGCCATCTAATTATCATTAACCAAATCCCTCTCCCTATCATCATTCGTTAAAAGCCAAAGTACCATTCAGTTTCTCTTTAACATAAAGAAGCCTTTAATGTTAGTGTTAATATTTTGTGCTATTACATATATAACATAACATAATTTTTAGAGACAACAAGGGACCTATTGGCCCATCTGGGCTGTCCCATCCTCTAAACTAAACTGAAACTATTAAATAAAAATAAAACTTCCAAAGCCAGCCCTTATCATTCATACAGTTAAAAGACTGGTCAACCATTACACCAAGATCCCTTTCTTTGATAACACTGTTAAGATTATTCCCATCCAAATTATACTTATAATTCAGATTATGATAACCCACATGCATTATCTTGCATTTATTATAATTAAAACCCATCTGCTATATATTTGTCCAACTCACTAAATGATCTAAACCCTTTTGTAAATCAGCAGTATCCTCTTCACAGCCATCAACACCCAAGACCTTAATATCATCAACAAACTTAAGTAACTTATTCCTTCATCTGTGTCATTGATGTAAATAAAAAAGAGCATAGGTCCCAAGACTGATTCCTGAGGTACCCCACTTGTAACATTAATTCAGTTTGAGTGAACTCCATTTATAACAACCCTCTGCTTCCTTCCTTCCAGCTAATCTCCTATCCAATTAACCAACTTATCCCCCACACCTATAGAGATAATTTTTTTCACAAACCTTTTATGTGGCACCTTGTCCAGATACACCAAATCTACACTTTTACTCTCATCTACATGGCCATTAATATAAAAATACCAGTACAGAACAGTGGTGCCAACTATCTTTTTTAGCATTAAAAATAGGCTAAAGTAAATGTTGCTTAGTAAGGTCTTTGACATGCTAAGCAAGAAAGCAATCTCCTTAAAATTTTAGAAAATTTGTCAGTGCCACATCGAGATAAAAATTTTCCAAGGCAGTATCTCTCAATAATTTTTTTTTTTAATTTATACATTTTTAGAACATTAATTGATGAATTACAGGGTTTCAAAATTTGGTCTAAAAATTACACCTAAATCATTCTCTTTTTTTTTTTCCTCTCTCTGTAGTACCATTAGCTCTTTTATAAACAAATGTGCATCCTAGAGGATCCTATAACTTATATCTTCATGAATTAAATAATCTAAACTTTTTCACCTCTTATCACATACTGTGTTTATTTGGGTCATTTTGAATTTAAAAAATACATGTGCTGTGTTTGTAATTATTGTAAGCATTTGTGCTCTTACTGTTTGAGTATTTACATATTGTGGTATATCCTAGTGAAAGTGAATTAATCTTAGAGCTATATTGGATTTAATATATATCTGGAAATTGATGTAAGTTGAAGTAATGAGACTGGACATAGTGTGATAAAAATTGTACACTCTTTATTATACTACTGTTAAAAAACTGTGTGTATTTGATTGACTCCAAAAAACATAACAAGACTCTCATTCTGTATGGATACCTTCAGGAGTTGATTTTTCAGGATCCTGTTATATACTAGACTGATTAAATGTATCATTCTGTAATATACAAGAAACATGGATTTATCCAGGGTGACCAGAGCTGACTGTATGACTGGCTAGTGGTTTATCCAGAAGGGGCTAAAGCCCTTCACACCATTAATTAGCTCATTGGCCCACCCAACTACTTCAGCCCCCCTACTTTTGTATCCTCCATTGCTGGTCATTCTCATTCCAACGTGGTGAGACTATATTGCACATTATTGTTCCCAGCAATATTACAACAAGATAGAGATGCACTTCTTGTCTTTTCTACTTCAGGCTTTTCGTCAATCTGACGATTAAGTTTAATTCTAAAGCCAATAAACTTTAAATTTGCTCTTTGGTCAGTGACTGAATTATCTTTTTCTTTCCCCTGAAAACACACAACACAGACAGATGCTGTAACCCTTGAACAGAGAAAACTCTTAAATAATCAAACATCCTATAACAGTGAAATACAGTACAGAAGTCATATCAGAATACTCATAAACAATGAACAAAATTCATAATCAAAATCCCTGATATAGAACTAATATATGAATATAAAAGTAGACTCTTTAACAAAGAAATACAATCAAATACATAAATTAAGAGGCCAACTTTTGCAGGCAAATTCAACATGTTTCTGCCATACAAATTCCGTGTAAGTTGGTCGAAACAATGAGGATATCCCACACATTTTTATGTATATGTTTGAGACCTATAAAAAAGTATCTTTATACCAAATCCCATGTAAATTGGCCAAAATATAGAGGAGTAATTGTCAAAAAAACCCTAAAATTATGCTTATTGTGCATTTTGACCCCCATATATTGCTCTCATGTAAATTAGTCAAAATACAGCTGAGTAATTAACCCAAAGCCTCAAATTTATACTTTTTTGTGAGCTCTGACCCCACCAAAAAAACTTAAAATGGGCAAATCCAACTTTTTTATGTCAATGTATTGGGTGCATAAAAATGTATATATGTGCCAATTTTCATCTTGATTGTTGTAAATATGACTGGCCAGGAAGTCAGAAAGAATATTAATAGGGCTAAAAGTAGTGGATTTAGTTGTAATGAGTCTATTAAGCAAGAGATTTCAACTCTTGGTTTGTGCAGATGAGGAACTATTGGAGGGAAGAAAAACAAAAGTGTTGGAGAAGGATGTGAATGATAAGGAGGTTATAGTTATAGGTGATTCCTTGACAAGGCACGTGTATAAGATAGTCTGTGAGGTAAATAGGGAGAAAATAATTAGATTATGCTACCCAGGGGCACAGGTGGAGGATATAACTGACAGAGCAGGAGATATAATAAAGGGGACTAGCATTGATGCACATTTGTGGTGCATGTAGGAGCTAATGATGTAGGTCATAGGAGATAATTAATGAGTACAAGGGCTTGATAAAAGCATTTAAAGAAGGATTATAACCTAACTGTGTTAGGAATACTGCCGAGAATTAATTGTGGGGATGAAATTATAAGTAGATCACTAGGGTTGAATGCTAAGCTTAGGTTAATATGTAAGGATGAGCAAATCGGCTGGTTGGACTAGTGGGATCAGTTTAATGGGAGAATGGAGCTTTTTGAAATGGGTGGATTACATTTAAATAGGGTAAGGCTGACTTGTTTGCAAGGGCTATTAACTCAGCTTTAAGGGAAGTTTTAAACTAGGACTAGACAGTGGTGAGGGCCAGGAAACATGGTTAAGCGTAGATAATTTTGATGACAGAAATTTCTTTGAAATACAGGGTAAAAGGTTATTTAATAGGGATAGAGTACGAAAGAGAGGGGGAAGGAGTAGCTTTGTATGTAAAATGTGAGTTACATCCTGTTGAACTTGAGAATATCAAAGATAATAGCAATGAGATTGAATCCATTTGGGTTTCTATTAGTGGATACAGAAGGAAAAGGCTTTTAATGAGAACTTGTTAGAG
>NW_013669370.1:106114-106927 GCF_000517525.1 Limulus polyphemus
GGTTTCTATTAGTGAATACAGAGGGAAAAGGCTTTTAATGGGAACTTGTTACAGACCATCAGATGATATTTATGAAATTAGTGAGAAACTTTATGGTGAGATTAAGATTTCAGCTGTTAATGAGGTCATAATTATGGGTGATTTTAATTTCAGCCATATAGTGGGAAATGTTAGAGTCAAACCATGAGAGAGAACGTTTTTGGAAGCTTTTCAGGATGGATTTCTTCACCAGTTGGTCAAGGAACTTATTAGAAACAATACTATTTTAGATTTATTGTTAACTTCTAATATAGAAATGGTTGAGAGGGTAGAAATTGAGGAACATCTGGTTGCAAGTGATCATTGATATTTAGGTTTGATGTTTTTGCTGCATGTGGAGATAAGGAATAATGATATTTTGGTTACAAATTTCAAAAAAGTACATTTTAAAGGGATGTGACAGGAATTATCTATTGTGAAGTGGACAGCTAAGTTATTTGGACTGATCAGATATGCAAAATTTTTAAAGATAGATTTTTATATATTCAAGGTAAACATTTCCTTATAGAAAGAAAATGGTAGCTACAAGTAAAAAACCAGGTGGCTCACAAAGAGTATAAGAGATAAAATTAAAGAAAAGCACCATAAATTTAATAAATTTAAATTGACTGATATGAGAGGAGATTTAGAAGTTCAAGAAAGTTGGTTAAACAGGAAATTAGGACACAGAAAAGGTTAGTTGAAATCATAATAGATCATTTGGTGAGTTGGACAAATATATGATAGATGAGTTTTAATTATAATAAATGCATGTGGATTATCATAATCTGAATT
>NW_013669370.1:107529-112756 GCF_000517525.1 Limulus polyphemus
GTTTCCTGGGAGGGGGTCATAAAAGGAGAGGTTAAGATCTCTGAAACTGCTTTATCTTGAAAAAAAAAAAGAGTTAGAGGGGATGTGATTGATTATGTTTTCGGTATACAGTGCCTTGCAAAAGTCTTTACCTTCCTGTGCTGGTAATAAGTTTTAGGTATTTCCTTGTGAAACACATAACTCAAATGGCCAAAAATATTTATTATATTAATCTCATACCAGTTTCTTAAGATTACAATAAGCAAAAGGTGCATTGTTGCCCAATTTAATGATATAACACAAATGAATATTGAAAACACATGTTGCAAAAGTCTTCGCCCCCTCAGCTTTTACCATCCATCGTTGACTTAAATTTAGGTCACTGTCCTGCTAAATACCAGTGGCTGTGTACAACGCTATCAGATACCAAAGTATATTATAGAGCCATGTGAAAATATACTCTGAGTCATATAGAGCCATCAGTATTGATTTAAGCAGAATATTTTGAAGTTAAAATTTGGTTTACTGTCACATATTGAGAATGATGAGAAAACTCTCTGCAGACCTAAGGGAGAACGTTGTTCAGAAGCACAATTCTGGAGAAGGCTATAAATCAACTTCAAAGGTTCTCAATTTGCCATTAAGTACTTCAAAATTGTTTGTAAAGAAATGGAAAGTGTGTCACACCACCTCAACTTTGCCAAGATCAGGTCGCCCTAAGAAAGTCTGCTTTCGAACAAGCAGAAAAATCGACTGTCAAGCCAACAGTGACACAAAAGGAGCTGCAGACTTCAATAGCAGCAACTGGAAAGACTGTACACACCTCGACAATATCACGTACTTTACACAAAAAAGCTTGTATGGTAGGGTGGCAAGAAAGAAACCACTACTGACGAAGATGCATCTAAGATCGCAAATGGACTATGCCCGTAAATATTTCAATAACCCTACAACAACGTGGCAGAAAGTTTCATGGTCAGATGAGACCAAAACAGAACTTTTTGGGTTAAATGACAAACGGTATTTATGGCGGAAACAACATTCCTCATGACCCGGCAAATACAGTCCCAATTGTCAAGCATGGTGATGGGTCCATAATGCTGTGGAGATGTTTTTCTGCAGCTGGCACTGGAGAACTTCTACGCATTCAAGGGATCATGGACAGTGCAAAATATACACAGATGTTGGAGATAAATCTGAAGAATTCAGCTTAAAAACTAAAACTCGGTCAAAGGTTTACATTTTATCAGGACAATGATCCCAAACACAGATCAAAGGCAATCCAAGAATGGTTTCAGAGAAACAAAGTTAAAGTCCTTGACTGGCCAAGCCAAAGCCCAGACCTAAATTTGTGGAGAGACTTGAAAATTGCTGTGCATCGAAGACATCCTTCCAACTTACAAGAACTGGAGGATATCTGCAAGCAGGAGTGGTCAAAAATATCTAGCATACTGTGCAAAGCTTGTGAAGGGTTATCTAAAACGACTTTCAGCTGTCATTGCTGACAAAGGAGCTTCAACCAAATATTAACTGCATAATTATGTTAGAGGGTGAATACTTTTGCAACGTGTTTTCAAGATTTTTTGTGAAGACATTTGCGAGGCACTGTAGCTACATGCAGTGATGATGAACTTGATCTCTTTGGCCATCTGAGTTATACCTTTCACAAGAAAATAACTAAAATTGATTATCAGCACAGGGAGGTGAAGACATTTGCGAGGCACTGTAGCTACATGCAGTGATGATGAACTTGATCTCTTTGTTCAGTTCATGCAATCCTTTCACTCATCACTCCAATACACGTAGTAAAATGGTGCCACCTGCAAGTCACCAAACACGTGCATTGTTCTTTTCAGATATTATAAAGTAATAATCAGTGACTGAGTTCAGTTGTTCTTAGACTCTTCAACCAGAATCCTCATAAATCAAGATTGATTATATCCATGCTGTTACTTTAGTATATATCAATATAGACTCAAATGAAAGACAAAATCCTTACTGCATTAAAGAAGTTATATGACTTTTACATGTAGTAGCAAAATAGTAATAGCTAGAAGTTCGAAAACACAGTTGAAAGGGCTTTATGACCTTTACTTTCCAAACTACTGAGTACTTTTTTGAAATAAAATAGCTGAGGTGTTTCAAGAGAATCACTGACGTGATCTAGTTGAATAGAGAGAACGCTGCATAGAATACCACACAATCCTGGCTAGAACTTTTGCAAACATTTGACGGATTAGGTATTATATCTACTGACCATAGTCATCATAAACTGTGATAATTGAGTAGCTATCATTCGGTATTTTATGGTTATCTCTTACAATGAAATTGGTCAGAAAGTAAGTGTCGTAAAGTCTTTTCTGTCTATTTAATCTTGCAATCAACACCTTTTCAATTATGTTTTTGAACTCCTAACTATCATCTCCCGTTGTGCAAACTGTTTATGCACTAGGTTTTTACATCTACTGGCACCTGTCATCTTAGCTTCGTGGAAATCACAGAGTGTGGTACGTACACTATATATATATGTTAAAAACCAGTTGATATATTGGAAAGCAAGGATACTAATTACTCTCTATCATCAAGTGCTTGACCTAATGGTTGCCCTAACTGCTGATGATCACTTTAATCTCAGCCATATCAAGTGGAAGGTCGGTGGTGGCACTTCCTTGGTCTGTTTAGTATTTTCTTATCTGACTCATCCTGAACATCCAGATAAATGCCCTCAACTCTTCAGAGTTTGGATGAGATGAGATAGTGATTTCATCTAAATCGACTATCACCTCTTCTGACTCTTGATCAAAGGTTCATTGGTTACATAAGGATGAAGCTGATGCCTGTGAGCTATGCAACCTTGACTCCTGTAATGAATATATTCACGGATCAACTCATCGGAGAACAAGATGAGGTCCTGTGCAGTAGGAGTGAAGAGACTTCTATGCTGAAGGCACATGTCAACCAGTCCCCACTTTGGTACATTCATTCCTTTATTGTCTTACTATTAACACCTCTTTTGTTGTATGGCGGCCTTTCCTAACTGTTAGTGTGCAAAAAAGTGCACATTGACTGACCCTAGCCAATCTACATATTCTTGTGGACATTGTGGGACATCTGCTCTAGGTGGAGGAACATACATCATGTCTACAATGAGCAATACTTTTCAGCCAAACACCATCATATTTGACAAACAATCTGTTGATCTCTATTCAGTTGTGTGGTATGCTATCATGAGAAAGGATAAGTATTCATCCCAATTAATTTGGTCAGGTTTAACAAACTTTGTAAGCATATACGTACTTGGCTGTCTGTATCACCCTTTCTGCTAAACCATCTAATTATGGGTAATAAGGTAAAGTGCACATCTTTACCTCACCCAACACTACATAACTCAGAGAACAGTTCCTATTAAAGTCAGCTCCCTGATCCATGTGGATCTCTTTGAGAGAACTAACAATTCTTTGCTGGAGTTTACCCTGTTTAAACCAACTTTTTGTCTTGGTGGCACATATCATACAGTGTGCATACCAGAGCTGAATGTCTCGACTTGAATTCACGCAGGAGAACCACCAATGATCGCTAACACAAGTTCATGCAACAACTTGATGTCATCCAGTCTTTGAGTTATGCAAAATGTGGAGAATTTCATGCCTCAAAACTATTAGAACCATCGTTTAGTAGTTGAAAACAATCGATACACCACACTTTTCTACACTCGAAACCACTCTTATGAGTGCCTTAGGATACATGTTATATACCTCAATTTGAACTGGATATGCTTTACCTTGTTGACAGCAAGTAGTGTCCATGCTAGATCTGGGTCCATCACTCTCTCTTTCCAAACTCTCTAAGTGTTAATTGTATCATATATCCACTAATGCAATATCCTACTGTATGGTTTGTAATGATGAATTCGATATATTTGTTCAATTCGTTCAATCCTTTCACTCATCACTCCAATACACGTTGTAAAATGGTGCCACCTGCAAGCCACCAAACACGTGCATTGTTCTTTTCAGGTATTATAAAGTAATAATCACTGACTGGGTTCAGCTGGTCTTAGACTCTTCAACCAGAATCCTCATAAATCAAGATTGATTATATCCATGCTGTTACTTTAGTATATATCAATATAGACTCAAATGTGTCTTCATTCCGTCATAATATTTTAGCTGTTAGCCATGAACTGTTTGTAATAGGACACAAAATTAAGAAAATTTCGGACCTCTCGTTTGGTCACAAGTTAATGCCAATCTTACATATTTGATATTTTAGTAGGATCCATGGAGATTCCTTCTCTACCCACAATTTAACTACGAAATTCCGTTTCCCTGCACATTTTTTTTGAGTTTCAGTTTAAAGCCTGTCTATTTTATCCACTGGAATGCCATTTTTATGTTCTCAGCTGCAGATTCGAACATTCAACCAAACACCAAGACATCATCATTATAGATTAGGCACTTCTCCCATTGTGGCACCTTCACTTTAAGCCCCATTAGTCCCTCTAAAGTAGTGGTGCATTACAGAGGTGAACGGCATGACACATTTCATGATAAAAGCAGTCTTAGCTCTGCTCTCGTTATCATGATTTGGGTGACACTAAATTTGCATTAAAGCTATACGGGATAGATCCTTTTCATAAGAGTAAATTTCTTCAAGATACCAATTAGGGAGCACTACTAAATCTCTTACTAACAGAGTCAATTTAAAATGAAATAACGAGACTGGGCACATAGTGTAAACAAAATGTACAATTTTTATTATACATTAAACACAAACATAGTGAATATTAAACACGAGAGACCATCACTCTACCTAGAAACTTTCAGTTGTTAATCCTATTAGATACTGTTGAGACTGATAACTGAAGATGATGTTCCAGACAGACTGATCAAATGTAACATTCCTTAACACGCAAGAAAACTCGTATTTACCCAGGGTAACCAGCAATACCATGTTACTGGTCACTTTTATTCCAAGGTAGATGAAACCGCAACCTTTAGGTATCTCCTGAACAACTGTTGAAGAACAATGCTGTTGACATCTCTACATAACGTGTACTATTATATTACGCAATACCTTTCCTGATTAGTAATGCTTGGAGACGCTTGAATGGGTAATGAAGAAAAACTTTAATATAAGTTTAACATACAGCAAATGTACAACGTTTCCACGAGGTTTTATCATCATCAGGTACAAGTAGTTTACACTGACACAGATATATATATATATATATATATACAGTAGGAAC
>NW_013669370.1:113681-114675 GCF_000517525.1 Limulus polyphemus
ATTTGACGTTGACAGGAATATTAGGTTTAATGCCTAATTTTGTCCAAATGTGGATAATTCTTGAGCTGGTTTCAGGGACAAAAGGTAAATTGCAGTGTTGGGTTTGTTAGTATCAATTTTGTTCGTGAGTTGAGTTTTGTTGTGAGGAATATTGGAGAGTTTGTCAACAATAGCTGGTGGAAATTTATTGGTGTGAATGAAAGAATACTTTATATGGTTGATTTCTTCACTTATGTAGTCCGTTGAACAGAGTTTTGTGGCTGTGTTTATGAGGGTTTTGAGCGCTTCATCCCCCCACTATACTGGTACAGATATGCCAATGACACTTTTGCTGGTTTTACTTCTACAGAACACACACTTTCTTTGAACACATAAATTCCATTCATCCCAACATTAAATTTACTATAGAACACGAAAACAACAAACAGTTATATTTACATAACCTCAACATTATTAGATCGGACACACGGTTTAAAACCAAACTTCACCGGAAGAACGCACACACCGGCCTCTATATCCCCTGGAATTCCGCTCTTGACACCACACAAAAAATCAATACACTCAAAAACCTCATAAACACAGCCACAAGACTCTGTACATTTGCTGTTATGTTAAACTTATATTAAAGTTTTTCTTCATAACCCATTCAAGCCATATCCAAGCATTATTAGTCTCAAAGTGGGTTCCTCGTCATCGAATTTCCTGATTAGGGTATTACCCAAGTAGAGGACAACAAAGGAATAAAGGTAGGTTAAAAGGAAATCAACTTACGGCTTCTTCGGCCAAGTGTTATGTGAAACCTGCAGATATACGGAACAAAGAATAAGTTTAGAATATATATTGTTACGTCTCCGTTTGTTAATTAACTTTCAGTAACTTCGTTCTGACGAAACTTTAGCGACACAAGTTCTTTACTTAATAAAACTGGTTTATTTTTTCCGAATACAACTTTACCGATACACTCAACTTCAACAATCGCGATAAACAAACGCTA
>NW_013669371.1:0-15089 GCF_000517525.1 Limulus polyphemus
ACATACCCACCCACTCAGTAATGTGTTCGGTATTTGGGTCTAACTACATACCCACCCACTCAGTAATGTGTTCGGTATTTGGGTCTAACTACATACCCACCCACTCAGTAATGTGTTCGGTATTTGGGTCTAAAATATCTTCTTATTTTCACGACAATAATTTCAGCCACTTAAACATGAACCCTCCCCTCTATTTTTTTTAATCATGTCCATGGATTGGTTCCATGCTATTGAATTGTTAATGGTAACTCCTCTTTTGTTTTCACATACCAAAACAATAATTAAGAAATTCCATTAAGAAATACGCATAACGGAAAAAAAAAAACAGATTTAGAAATGTGTTTGAAGTTAACCACAAAGCTACACAATGGGCTATCTGTACTATGACTACCACGGGTATCGAAACCCGGTTTCTAAGGTTGTAAGTCCGCAGACATACATACCGCTGTGCCACTGGGGTGCAACAGATTTATAAGCCATGTCACAACGGTAATGACATACACTTAGTGATAACAAAGTATGTTTTCATGCATAAGACCAACATTTTTTTTTATCTCTTCGATTATTGTTACTGTTTTTCCCTCTGGACAAAAAAGCCTCATCAAAAAAATTCTTAATCATTTACTTGAAGAAGTACCTATTTTTTTCACACTTCATTTTGGTTTCATTGTTAACAAGAGCCTCTCTTAATAACCTAGAAGAACATCTCACCCATGCGAGTTAAATCCGAGGAATTGTTTTACCAACTTTCACTTCAGTCTTTATCCTAAGAACCGTTGAAAGTCTCGTTGTATAATAGAATTAATGATATCCTACCAATGTTTATCTTCATATTTTGATTTTTGGGAGTTATTTCATGCGGTCCAATAAATCCAAGCCACTACTAAAGCATAGTTATGTAATCAAGTAAAAATCTTATATTGCTGTATTTTTATTGTTCTAAATACGTACTCGACAGCATAAAATGACGGAGTTTGTGAAATAGAATGGAATAAAAAAGATATGTACAAATGAATAACGAACTACATCTGTAGAAGGAAGGATTTTTTTTATTTGTTGAACTTTCACGCAAAGCTAATAGAAGGTTAGCCTAGACTAGGGAGAAGGTAACTAATCAACACTACCCACCGGGTAGCTTTGGGCTAATTTTTACCAACCAATAGTGAGATTGACCTTCACATTATATCGCCCCCACGGCTGAAAGGGAGAGCATGTTCGGTGACGAGTTTAGATCCTGTGACCCGGAGATTGCAAATCGAGCACCCTAACCATCAGGCCATGCTCGACAATGTATAAGCAAAGAATTAAAGACTTGTTAATTAGAACACTTATGTGTATATATCAATAGCTGGCATTCACAATCTGGCCCGATAGAATACCCATATGGGTTCCCCTGCTACAGAAACTGCACTACCCACCACTTTTGAACCAAAGTTTCCCTACCGGTGGCAGAGCGTCGTCATCCTGCAGAGGAGAGTATTTTGCCTGAATTGAGAGTTAGAGAAGCTACTTGACATTGTCTGTTATGTAACTAAGCAACAATGGGAAATTTTATTACAACAGTGACATCAATGTACTAAAAACATAAAAGATGTAGTTTAATTCAGGAGCATTATTTCACAAAAGGCTTAAGTGTTGGCAGAG
The DNA here is from genome assembly GCF_000517525.1 of Limulus polyphemus. NCBI lineage: Eukaryota > Metazoa > Arthropoda > Merostomata > Xiphosura > Limulidae > Limulus > Limulus polyphemus. The sequence goes on from NW_013669371.1 coordinate 1,645, forward strand.
AAGACTGACCTCATGTGAGCCCCTAATTTAGCTGGGGGCTTTACACTATAATGTAATTTGTGTATACGTGTTAATCCAGCCTGACTAGAAATGTCTTACATAAACTATCATTTGGGTTCCTTTAAGAGCTTAAGAGAACTGCCCCTGTCGCATTTTCCCCTTAAACTACACCTCTGGCTTAATCCAATTGCATTTTACATTGTCTTGCATAACAAGTCTGCAGTTTTAAACGACTCAGCTTCCATTATATTTTAAAAGCATTTTAAAGTTTGTACAAAATACAACAATAGAGAATAATGTTAAAGAATAACAGGTTCATACTTTATTTTTTAGCCGCGGCATAACGGCTCATAGAATGGTTCCGAGTTTTTTGTTGTTTTTTCTCAAGTGCAAACTTTTAGCTCATAGTTCTGTCATCTCTTTACCGATTTCAGATATAATTACAGTTTTGAACTCAGGTGGTCACACCCTTTCAATTGGTGTATTTGACCAAGCCCAAGGTATAGATTAATTTACTCTAATCCTGCCTAAAAGAATTTCAAGTGCCATGGCTATTGAGGACTCCCTTTTGTTTGTAATTCCTCAAACGTCAGAAAGCTATAGAGGAAACTTTTTGTTCCCTATAAAACGTGAAATGAACAGAAATACTGAACATACAACATTTGTTGGAAATCACATCTTTCTTGTCCAAATGTAATAGTAATAAAATGTTATTAAATACAAAATAATAACCTTTTTTTTCTTTCTAGCAAACCTGTTCCGCTCTTATTAAAAATTAAACAAATCATGAGTATATCATTGTTGTTGGTTTTTTCACCGAATTTACCCGATGTCCTAGAAACGCATTAAAAATTATACCAGTTTTCAAATCACCAAAACATTATTTATGAAAACCTTTTGTAATCCTCTACAAGGTATTATATATAAAACTATCAAGACGATGAGTCTGGGGATAATTCCCTGTAGCCCAATGACCCGAAGGAGACTGGTGAAAGCAAGGGGGATATTGATTGAGAGGTGGGGGCTCAATCAATCCTTCCTCTGGGTACATGAACGGTCTCGACGGTACTGATAACGATATGTCAATAAGAATATTTTTGCTTCGGAAAAGTTTCAATCTCCACAAACATTACATCAATATTTTGATGAAAACCCAACGTTTTAGAAAATTAAGCTTGGAGAGAGCTTGAATGGATAATGAAAGAAACTTTATTAGAAATATACAACGTTTCGATAAGCTCGTGTCATCATCGGGTATCTGTTGATGACCTAAACTTGTCGAAACGTTGTACATTTGTGACACATTTTTTATTCACTACCCATTCAAGCCTTTTCCAAACTTTATTACATCAGTTTGTTTGTTTGTTTGTTTTTTGTCTTAAGTTAATCATTTAACGATTTTGATAAGTCACTGATATTTACTGTTTCTACTCTGCTGTCTATAGAACTAAATTCTAGCATTTCAAGGCCATTTGTTTGCTTCTTTGTTTGAAGTTAAGCACAAAGCTTTGCCCACCACGGGTATAGAAACCCGATTTCTAGCGTTGTAAGTCCGCAGACATACCGCTATGTCACTGAGGGGGAGGGACGTTTCAAGACCGAGCAAAATGTAAAACTTAATCATGTGACATAAACATCCATCTAATATAACAACAAAGACTCATACTCGTCATGTAGTTAAAACTGTATATGTACTGAAAACGTATACAATGAGATATCAGCTTCTTGTATTTGTCTAAGCCTGAATATCAATTTCAATTTAATAAAAGAAAAAGAAAATCAAAGAGCTACATCCACATTAAACTCGGTCTGTAAATTAATCTGAGCTGTGTCAACCGCGGGGAGTAAACCCTGAATTCTAGCGTCATAACTCCTCCACCTTACCGCTGAGCAACGAGGTGATATACAAGTACAAATATACATTACAAACGCTCATCAAGATAATATAAATCAACTTAAATAGTTTATATTCATCGTGTATAAGATAGAAAGAAATTCAACTTTACACTGAGATTACTCGATAAAACATTGCTCTTAGTAATGTTTCTAATAAATGGATATATGCCATTTAAATGCTTTATATATATATATACATCTCCGTCTCTAGTTTCTATCTTATATATGCTTTCAAACTGACGTTTTATAAATTCTACAAGTTAATCATTGAACTTTCTCTGTTTTTCTTTGTTTTCGTTAAGAAGAATGTGTATAATACGAAAAGTATGCATTTTTTTTGTATATTATTGTTTATTTTTACTATAAATCAACTCTGCATAAAGTTGATTGTTTTGAAATAATAAGTCACACTTTGACAGGGAAACCGAAGCCTATTTTTTTCTTTAGTGTGGATAGTTAATATTGTTGCGTCAGCGAGTCACATGACTAGTGTGACGCCAAGTTTCTAGAACTATCCCGTACCTTGGCGAATGCTCTAGTATTTGCTAGATATAGGGATTTCTGGTATATAAAAGAGGGTGATAACGTGACGCAATAATGTAATGTGTGTGTGTAGATAGTGAGTAAATGAACTGTAGTCACAGGGTATTGTTGAAGTTAACGTTCGTTCGTTATAGTGTTTGTTTTAGCGCGAATATTGAAATTAAGTGTATCGTAAAGTTATATTCGGAAAGAATAAACCAGTTTTATTAAGTAAGGACTTGTGTCGTTAAAGTTTCGTCGGAACGAAGTTACGGAAAGTTAATTAACAAACGGAAACGTAACAATATCAAGATGGGCTCAGCTACGAACCTTAAAAAGTAAAAGAAAATATGTAATATTGTCACTAAATCGGTATACGAAAGTGTAAAACATACCCTTAAGTAACTGCAACAAAAAACTTTCAAATTTGGTAACTGAATTTTTGATGTTATTAGATTAGTTGTGACTGACAAAAATTTCGCGTTGTCAAAGATTGGATTGAAATGGATATAGATCAAACAAAAAAGAACGGGTGTCAAATTTTGTTTATCTATAATTCTTAGTCTGTAAATACAATATATCCATTGCAAATTATATTAATGTGAGTTTGTTTGTCTGTGATTAAGCGCAAAGCTACATAATGGGCTCTTTGTGCATTGCCCATCACTGGTATCGAAACCCGATTTTTTAAACTGTTGAGCTACTGGGGGGGGGGGGGTTAATATGAATGATAAAGAAGTCAAAACTTAAGTTTTATACATACAGCACGATAAAATATTATGACATGAAAATGTCAGAAATAACAAAATGGTCCAATTTGGCTCAACACTATCCACTGAGAACGCCACTTCAAGAAGATATCTTATTAAAGAAACCCTTTTGCTTCGTCTTCTGTTCTCAATAAACTTTCAAGGTCATACTCGTGGCCTTGTTACCAATCTAGTGGCACCTTAAAAGCTTTGTTGCTAATAATATTAACTTTTAACAGTCCTATCCCTTTCTCGGTACGAGGGACGAAATAACCATTTCTTTAGTTGACCATGACCTAAAATTGTAAGCATCTAAACCACGTGTGGACAGGTAGGGTGGTCAGTGAACAGAAGACCAAACTTCCGATTTCCCAAGAACTATGTAGTAAAGTACGAAATGGGGTCATGGACAGATGTCCAAGATAATGTCCATACAAACATACTTGCCAAAGATATTTTCAGTATGTGTAATGGTCTATACTACGTGGTTTCGTATATATACTTTAATTTACGGAATCGTTGAAAAAAAAGTAAACAGTTCACGCCATCTCTCTTTCTTCTAATGATGATGGAAAGTAAAGACAAATAAGTTTCGAAACTGTATATATGTACCTGCAATATGTCATACGTCGCTGCTGGTTAGATGCTTAAGTTTGTTTTCTTTATCTCATTTGCTCTAATTTTCATAAATAAGTTATATTTGTTTTTCCATTTGTTTGTTTTCTCCGTACAGTGTCCCTAATTTTGAAATAACAGACTAGAAAGCTATACAGGGGCTATCTCCGTACAGTGTCCCTAGTTTTGAAATAACAGACTAGAAAGGTACACATGAGCTATCTCCATATAGTATCCCTAATTTTGAAATAACAGACTAGAAACCTACACAGGAGCTATCTCCGTACAGTGTCCCTAGTTTTGAAATAACAGACTAGAAAGCTACACAGGAGCTATCTCCGTACAGTGTCCCTAGTTTTGAAATAACAGACTAGAAAGGTACACATGAGCTATCTCCATATAGTATCCCTAATTTTGAAATAACAGACTAGAAAGCTACACAGGGGCTGTTTCCGTAAAGTGTCCCTAAGTTTGAAATAACAGACTAGATAGAAAGCAGCTAGTCAATAGCACCCACCGCCAACTCTTGGGCTACTATCATCCAAACAAATGATTGAATGTGATCGTCACTCTTATAACGCACTCACTGCTCCAAAATACGAACCGAATCTTGAACCCCAGGATTCACAGTTCGGGTACTCTAACCACTAAACGACGCCTGACCCCTTCATGAATAACGTGAAGGGAGTGACTGGTGTTATTTTTATTTTAAACAATTTACAACATCATAAACCACCACTCAGGTTCTTCTCATATTCCAATACACACTTTTTCTTGCAAAAGTAGTTCGGTCAGCTCCTTTATACGTTTTATAATAACTCGTGAAGCACGGTCGTAAAACAAAAACTTGGTTGGTCGTTGTTTTTTGTTTTTTTTAGAGCAAAGCCACATCGGACTATCTGTGTGTCCACGGCGGGGAATCAAACGCTGCATTTTAGCGCTGTAAGTCCGTAAACTTGCCGCTGTGCCACCAGGGGAAAATACAAAAACTATACATTTAGGGCAGAACAGATTTGTCGAGCTAAATTTCGCATATTTTTCAAAAACTGCTTAATCACGTTAATTATTTAGTGCTTATTTTTTACAGAAATTCACATATTGGAAGTTTGTTTGTTTTAAGTTAAGCACAAAGCTACACGATGGGCCATCTGTGCTCTGCCCACCACGGGTATCGAAACCCGGTTTCTAGCGTTGTAAGTCAGCATACATACCGCTTTGCTACTGGGGTGGGGGATCCATATTGGAAGCCCAGAATCATTGTCGTTAAAAATAATTGATACGATCTTGACATTTACTTACTGAATTTGTCATGACTTCCCATTGAAATGCACTATTTCTGTTTGCGTGTGTGTGTGTGTTTCAGGCTGATTTCATGATAATCCAAGTTATACTTCTGTTGAATAAACTTTTAAAGACGAATACAGAAATTAAATCGGTATTCAGAAGCATTAATATGTGAAGAAAATATAATATGCACGTAGATATATCAAACCCATGGCGCTCGACTCGCAATCAGCTGTGTTCGTAGGTTTGAACCCTGTCTCCTAACATGCTCGCCCTTTTAACCGTGCGGGGCTTTATAATGTGACATTAAATCACACTCTTCGTTAATAAGGAGTAGCCCAAGAGTCGGGGGAAATGAGAGAGCGCATGTGGAATCGTTAGAGTTCTTTATCACTAGCATAAAATACCCACGCTCTGCTGTGGGATTCTAAGGTCCCCTTATGATTCACAGAGGCCTCAATGTACCAGTCATGCGTCTCCATTATCTTAATTACTTCTGTAGCTACCCCAATTCTTTAATTAATTTGTCTGTTGCCGTTTTTCGAACTTATTTCAATTCAAGTCTTTTTAAAAGCAAATAGTTTTAATTTAGCTTCTCAGATTCGTTTTTTTCTTCCTGTGTTTTTATTTGATTTTTTTCATTCTCCGAATTCTCGAATATTCTCCGATTCACATTTTTCTTCCCGTTGTTTGTTGCTGTTTTCCAAACTTAGTTTAGTTCAACTTTTTTTTTTAATTCTCAGATTTGTAATTTTCTTCTCATATTTGTGTTGAAAAAGAGTATTTGGCAGAAAACCTCCACAGTTTGTTCATCCAGTAAAAGAGAATAAAAAAAAAACTTTTCTTTTGACCTTCAAGAAGCAGAATTATGGGGCTTAAGAGCTATAGGGTCACACCTAAAACAATAATACTCAGGTGCACACCCTCAGAATCCCCTTAGTATACGTGGAAAGTTTCAGGCCTGTAGATTCTTTCCTCATGGAGCTATGGCAGTCACACACGTATGCAGGCTCTTTTATAACTATAAATTTAAAGTGTTATTACAGCTGATTTTGTTTCTTTCAGAATTTTACTCAAAATTATACATGGGCTGTCTGCGTATAAGTGTACTTAATTTTGAACTCGTATACTACAGGAAAGGCAGCTAGAAATAGCATCCATTAACAACTTTTTGGCTGCTTTTGTTTAGTCGAATAGAGAGCTTTGACAGTCACTCTTACAGCGTATCCACGAACCCAAAGAGCGACGCGCGATGTTGCAGAAACGTGGATTCAAAAACACGCTCGATCCATTTTTGCAGCTGAATTATAGAAATTAGTTTGATCTATTTTTATATAATCATTTTTCCCGATCCATTGAGGTATAAAAAATAAAAATACAGAATCTAACTTTTGTGTATGTTCAGAAATAACCCTAACACGTAATAGCATCAAATAGACGTCATTTGGAGGGAGAGATACGGGTAAAATAAAGATGTACGAGAGAATCTGCTTTTTTACGCCTGTGCAAAGATCATTGAAAACACCAAATATATTATCAAATCTAAGTTTGTTTGTTGTTAAGTGGAAAGCTACACAATGGGCTATCTATAATGGGCCCATCCCGAGTATCGAAACCCGATTTTTAGTTGTATGATCCCTCAGACTTACCGCTGAGCCACTGGGGAGCTTAAAATCTAATAAACAAACTATATGTTTAATACAAACAAATTTACAAAGATTGTTTGTTTGTTTTTGAATTTCGCGAAAAGCTATACGAGAGTCACGTGTTAAATTATACTGTACATTTCACAAATTCAAATAGTACTTTAACTACTACATTATATATCTTAGTTTTTATTAAATGTTGATGGGGGGAACTTTAAAATTTATGCTTTTCTTCCTGGACCTAGGAAAAGTTACAATATAACATTAACTTACCGCCACTGCTCTTCTAACACCTCAGCATACAGATCAGGTTGGAGCTCCGGCTGAAGAAAATACTTCACCATTCTAATTGCAGACGATTCCATAATTATTTTTTCTTTTCTTTTTTTTTTTCAGAAAAGCTTTGCCCACTTATCTATCCTATAATAGTTAGGTTATTAGTGAAACCAAATCCTTTTCAATATTATGAAGAGTAGCAACACGATTTTATATGGGACCCGAGATGATCCTAGCATCCAACGGAACGTAAATAGTTCGTACTCGTTTCTTCAAAGTACGTGAGTTATTGTATTCAACATGGACAGTTAAGTACTACACAAACACGTCACGTGCCTGAGAGAGTGATTTGCCTGTCCTCGCTTCCTTTGAGAACCTATTACGGACCTCTTTCTGTCCCCTTTAGGTTTTAGCCCTAATGTTGCTGGAATGTTATCAAGTGATATAATCTCCAAATGTTAGCGACTGATCTTTCACATATTCATACTTGTGAAAGTGGTTAACAGATGTTTCTAGACGGAAAATCAAATAAATAAAACTAATTATAAACAGACTTTTGTTTAATAAAATTCGTCTCTCAGTGGCTCAGTGGTAGGCTTCATGACTTATAACACTAAAATTCGAGGTTAGAATCAGAGATAGTTCATTGTGCAGTATTGCGCTCATCAAGAAACAAGATTTTGACTAAAGTCCGATTTGTTTGTTTTTATAAACACTACATCTAATAAAGTCAAACTTCTTTTAAACTATTACTAGGATTATAAATCGATATTTTCACGCACGTACGCATGGGGTGAGGGTTCGGTCGAACCCTCTATTTTATGATGTAAAAAAATATTGCCACTAAGTTCATGCCGGTTGAATAATTACCTGAGGTGTACACAAACTGAAGAAAGACTGAGTACTCTAGCTTTAATACACAATCATTATGACAATGTTATCATTGAAACTGTATGTAAGTTATTTATGGAAAATCACCCAGAAGAATGGAACGTGCTAACATGTTATTTCAGTATTGCATGTACATATATGATAGCCAACGATTGAAAAAGCCATTATATTATTGTTGTACAGAGATGTTTAAATTAGTAATATGATTTAACCATTAATAAATACTCTGCATAGTACATTACTTTTCTATAATAAAATATAAATATTTATGCTAATTTAAGTCTATCTCCTCATGCAGTTACAACAGAATGGTGATTTATTGACTTTTCATTAGATGTTTGTGGATTTTATGTGAATTGCAATGATTGCATGTTGAAGCTATATTTCATGTAAAATTGCTTTCAAATTTTATCCCATAGCACCTATTTTTTCTTACAAAATTTCTCGGGATTGTTTGTTTGTTTGTAGTTATGCACAATGCTACGCAAAGGGCTATCTGTGCTCTGCCCACCACGGATATCTAAACCCGGTTTCTAGCGTTGTAAGTCTGCATACATACCGCTTTGCCACTAAGGGGCTTTTCTAGAGAGGCATGCTCCCAGACCACCGTAATATTAGCATGCTTTGCATGCGGATTATGCTTCACACAATATGTGTTGGCTTTTTATCTCACAAACTAGAACCTCTCTTTTAAACATTATGCTTACGGGTTTGATTTTTATAATAATTTGTTTCTGAACTTTCGCGAAAAGCTATAAAGAACTATCTGCGCATTGGCGTCCCTAATTTTAAACTGATAAATTAAAGGGGAGTCAACTATTCAACCACAATGACCCGCCGAGTCTTGAGCTACTCTTGTGTGAGCAAACAGTATGCAGCAACGAGTTGTGAACCATGAACCTTCGGATTCGCAATCCGAGTACTCTTATCATTAGGCAGCGCCCAACGTTTGACTGCCTCGACTGCACTTTTCTGCCTCTTTGTTGGTCAAGCTTGGTTTCGCAAAATTTATTCATTTCAGGTAGCTATTAAATGTGAGGTTAGGGTATAGTGTGGGGTGGGATTAGGGGGATAGTACTTGCCCCGTCATTTGCAACGTGCTATATGCTAGTATTTAATAGTAAACAGATTACATAGATTAACTGGTGTTTCTTAGAGTTGGATGAATGAGAGTGTTACTTGCTATTATCTAACTCGCCCAAGGCTAACCCACATTGGAAACAAAGCTAATCAAAGCAGAAAAATAAAAATATCGTCACTAGGCATTTTTGTTATTGTTAAGCACAAAGCTACGCAATGGGCTGTCTTTGCTCTGCTCAACACGCATATCGAAATTCGATTTTTAGCTTCTTAAGCCTGCTGACTTACCGCTGAGCCACTGTGGGGTGGGGGTGGGGACCACCACCACCACGTGAATGGCTTTTTGTATTATTTACTGATAATCCCCACCTGTTGTTACTGTAAATAAGTAAAGAAATAAACCATCTCCAAATTAAACGTTTCTTCATTGGTTACAATCAACAATCGCTCCTTTGGAAACATGAATGAAACCATGAGCGTCCGCAGGAGAGGGGTGGCAAGAGTGGCACTTACCCCCACCTGAAAAATGAGAAACATAATTCTTTCTTTATTCATTCGGCATTTGTATATGAATTTTTCATTCAATTCACAATTTCACACTACTTTGCTCCACCCTGGAAAACTTTCTGCGGACGCCCATGAATGAAACTGAATCAACCACACAGAACTTCTTACAATCGACAACGCGATTTATTAGTAGGTTCTACTGGTCAAAAGACTTTATTCGCCAAGCGAGAACCCCAAATAGCGCAAGGATAAAAACAAAATTCACATTCAACACCTAAACATTGACTACTTAGGCCTTTATATTTTATATTTTACATAAGGAAATTTACTCACCGAATCACATAATATTAACTCCTTTTGATTGAAGGATTAACCTATCTCTCCAGTCAAAAGATTATAATCAGCTTCAAGAATCATTCGGATCTTAAATTTTCTAGCCGGTAATTTTTTTATTACTGACTTTATGTAAACTATGGGGGGATTAGTTGAAGTAATAAAATACTGTAATTGCGTAGGCGAGGAAATGACAAAATGTGAAATAGAATATAAAGTAGTGGTAAAAAAGTCGCCAAATTAAAATAACTTTAGTAACAAATATATTTTAATTTGGCGAGTTTTTACCACTACTTTATATTCTATTTTGCATATATGTAAACTATGACAGAATGAAACAAAGTCCACGTTAAATATTTTCCCTAGGCAACATGGAACACTAGAAAATCTATTTGCTTGTTTTAAGACAAATGTACGCCATCTTTGATTATTAGTAAAAGTAATAAGGGGATTTTTTTTACTTATTAAAAGTGTTTGTAATCAAGCACAAATCTACACAATGGGCTATCTGTGCTCTGCCCCACCACGGGTATCGAAACCCGGATTCTAGCGTTGTAAGTCCGCAGACATACCGCTGCGCCACTGGGGGGCTACTAAAAGTGAACAGTCTACATGGCAAATAACAAATTAAACCAAATGCAAACCTTCTTAAATCAAATATATCGATCCTTAATGAATTTCATATGGTTGACATTCAGGGGCGAAGCAAAGTCCCTATGTATATATGGGGGGGGGGACATGACTGAATTTTGTCATCAGGCGAGTAGTATAAAAGTAATGTAATTATTTTGTACCGATAATTCAGAAGAAAAAAGTGATCACAGTAATTTAATTTGCAATAAATAAATTTTGTTTAAATTTGTTTGTTGTTAAGCCAAAAGTTACACCATGGTCTATCTGTGCTGTGCCCACTACAGCATTATAATTCATCAGACTTACCGCTGAGCCACTGGGAATAGGGGGAAACACTTTTGTTTGAATTAGATGTTAAAGTCGAATAATATCATTAAAGGCCTACTAATATTTTTCTAAGGAAAAATTATATAGTTTGTAAATTGTTTTCCCCTTTTTTTCATAAAAAATAAAGTTACTATTTTACTAACACGGAATTTTAAAGCTTTCTAACAAAAACTAGTAATATTTAAATAAAATACTAAATATCACTAATAATTATTGGATTACAGAATAATCTATGCGGCTAGTGTGTCCTTTTTTTTATTACTCGTATTCCCAAGTGGCTCAGCGGTAATACCTAATGGCTTATAATGCTTTAAGTTGGGTTTTCGGTATTGCGGTGGGCACAGAGCAGATAGCTCATTCTGATCCTTTGCTCTTAGATAAAAATAAATCTGATTCTGGAATCTATTATGTGATATGACCAGCCAAAATTTAGTTGTTGTTGTTTGTTATTAAGTTTAAAGTTACACAAAGAGCTATCTGTGCTCTGCCCACCACGGGTATCGAAATCCGGTTTCTAGTAGTATAAGTCCGCAGATATACCGCTGTGCCACCAAAATTTAGTTAAACTATTTTACCTTTCTCTCACCCTTCTCAAGTTAGAAAAGTGTTTAATAACACTAATTGGGAAAAAAACTCATACTAACTTGATCAAGGAGTTATAATGACACAAACAAAGCGATAGCCATTCACAAAAGATTTTTTGTATAATGAGTAAACACTTTGTAGTACTAATCATGAAAACAATTACCTATATGTAGCATAATTCTGTAATTTGACGAATATTTCAGTAGAAACAGTTATTATTAATATTGCATAAACACGGATACTTTGTTTCCTCCCGGCTTATATAACAAAAGGTCAATGAAATTAATTTAGTCAAAAATTTATCATTCAAATTCATTTTCAATACTGGTAATAAATTTAAATAAAATATTTAAGCACTTTTGATGCTGATGTACATGCAATTTATTGATAAAAAGTATGCCTCTTACAAGGTTTGTTTGTTTGTTTTGAATTTCACGTAAAGCTACACGAGAGCTATCTGCGCTAGCCGTCCCTAATTTAGCAGTGTAAGACTAGAGGGAAGGCAGCTAGTTATCACCACCCACCGCCAACTTTTGGGCTACTCTTTTACCCACGAATAGTGGGATTGACCGTCACATTATAACGCTCTCGCGGCTGAAAGGGCAAGCATGTTTGGTGGGACGGGGATTCGAACCTGCGACTCTCAGAGTGCGAGTCGAGTGCCCTAACCACCTAGCCATGCCGGGCCAGTCCTCTTATAAGGAAAAACAGGAATAGTCTTGGGCGTCCGCAAACATTTTTCCGGGGTGGAGCAAAGTAGTGTGAGATTGTAAATTGAATAAAAAATTCACATACCTATGCTGAATGTATAAAGAATGAAGTATGTTTCTCATTTTCCAGGGAAGGCAAGTGCCCCTTCTACCGCATGCGGATGAAGAAAGCTTATACTATTTTATTGTAAGTACATCGAGTCCCTTTACACACCTTTAATAAACATTAAATATTATACTTTTTATCTGCATGCTGATGATACGACTCTTATTATTGAATCGTATCACCTTGCGGATTGTTTTAGAAATCGGATGTCTATTGAAGCTTGGCTTGTTGATAACTACCTTGCTTTAAATATTAGTAAATCGTGATATATGATTATATCTAGAGAACCGATAATTGAGGATAAGATTTTTAATGGTATGCTACTGACATGGTTGATTCATGGAGTGATTATTCAAAGAAATCTTAGATGGGATGAACAAATTTTAATGATTTCAAATAAACTTGTGAGAGTAATTTATATCATGACGAAGTATAAGAAGATTTTTCCCTTACGAGTGCTCTAATGGATTTATCATTCCACCTTCTATAGTCAAATGACTTATTGTTTAACTGTCTGGCACACACTTTGATGCTTTAAGACCAATCTGGCTATAACAAAAGCGGGTTTCGAAGCTCATGTTGGGCTTCCTTACCGTGCAACTGTTATTAACAGATTCAGAGAATGTGGATTTTATCAGGCCTATGTCTAGCGATTCATCTGTGTTGCCAAAGATATCATCATTTTAATCCTGATCTCAAACTGTTAAGTATTGTTACGTCTTCGTTCGTTAATTGATTTTTCGTAACTTCGTTCCGACGAAACTTTAGCAACACAAGTTCTTACTTAATAAAACTGGTTTATTCTTTCCGAATACAACTGTACGATACACTTATTTTCAACAGTCGCGCTAAAACAAACGCGTTAACTTCAACAATACTCTTTGACTGCAGTTCAATTACTCACTACCTACACACGCTGTCCCCTCGCGTTGTGAGCATCTTATATATATATACCAGACTAACATATATCTAGTAAATGCTAGGGCATTCACGAAGGAACGGGATATTTCTAGAAAATAGGTGGCGTGACACTAGTCACGTGACCTCGCTGACGCATCAGTATTTCTAGAGAAATCCCTTACTCCTTTCGTCACTGCAATCTATTTTATTGTCCAAGAAGTGTTTCAACTGTGAGTTCTAAGTAGTTTTACTACTTGGCTCGGCCCGGCATGGGCAGGTGGATAGGGAGCTCGACTCGCAATCTGAGGGTTGCGGGTTCGAATCCCCGTCCCACCAAACATGCTTGCCCTTTCAGCCGCGAGGGCGTTATAATGTGACGGTCAAT
>NW_013669371.1:16089-17726 GCF_000517525.1 Limulus polyphemus
CTAGCGCAGATAGCCCTCGTGTAGCTTTGCGCGAAATTAAAAAACAAAACAAACAAACAAACTACTTGGCTCCCGTTTATTTTTAAAAAAATCTTAATATAGATTACTTTTAGGCTTTTTAGAATACTGAATGGTCGTTAACCCCCAAGACACTCCCCCCCTCCCCGCTACTAGTATTTACTATTTAACTAGTTTTTTTAAACTCTTTTGTAATTCCATTACATTATATTCATCTTTTTCATATTTGATATAAAAAATTAACCAAATGGTTTATAACAATATGTAAAATGATCGAAATTTATATGTATATATATAAAGTGTTTGTGAAAATACAACAGCGAAAACTTATTTAAGGACTTCTAGTTGATTTTCCAATATTTTTTGACGATTTTAAAAGCCCTCGAACAGAAACCGCAAGATCGCTATGGTGGAAATACTGACGTAATTTAATGCAGTACGTAGGTAAATATATATTTCCGCTACTACTACTACTAGTAAATTAGGAGTGTTGGATCCAAATTAACTGGTGTGAAGCATGATTTAATTTTTTTCAAACTAAAGTAGATAAATAATTTGAATAAATTTCATGTAATAATCTCAATAACAAAATCAGGATTAATTAAATTGAATTAGGCCCTAATTTACACTAGAGTTAAATCTAGGCTGGACTCTCACTCTCGTAGGTAGATGTTGTCCTTGGGCTAGTATTACTACTACTACTACTATTTAAAGTTTTAAACTAATTTAAAGTTAAACTTTAAGTTTTACTAATAGTATTGTAAGCTGTAAAGCTGCTGTCTTTCTGTTGTAGCTAACACAACTTAAACAGAAAAAAAGTTTAAAATCTAATATTAGTTTTATCATAAATATTTTTGTTTTCACAGATTCTAGGAAATTTCTGTGTTAATAATAGTTACATTACTTTTAATGAACTAGTATGTAAATAAACGGTGGGAATTCCAATCGGAGCAAACTTCAAATATGGCTAATTTGTATTTGTTTTTCTTTATGGAAATTCATTCATGAAACAGGTTTCAAATTCTAAATCATATACATATTTGAATTTCGTTACATAGACGATTTAATTGCTATAAATTATCAGAACTTTACACCAAGCTTTATATAAAAAAAAAAACTTGTAATAGAAAAAAGTAATACCGATCACTTATATGCTAACTATTTACATTTGGATATTACGTTAGTAAATAACAAAGTACAGTTGACTATTTTTGATAAGAGAATGATATTAAATTTTCCCATTCTTGGTTTTGTCAAAACATTGTACATTTGCTGTTTTGTTAAACTTATATTGAAGTTTTTCCTCATTACCCATTCAAGCCGTCTCCAAGCATTATTAGTCTCTAAGTGGGTTCCTCGTCATCGAAAGAGTTGAGACGTTGTGGGTATAAGCACTCAACTCCACACCCTTATTTAATTTTCCATGACTGCTAACTAGTTTTTAATATTTGTTTGGATTTTTTATGATAGATGGGATATCCCCAGCACTTTTGAGTCCTATCACCACAGAGAATTTCCGTTATGACTTTAAGGTTACAACTGGAAAATTGCAATGGAGTTTTAAAATAAAAATAATTTTAAGGCTTAATTTATATATATATATATATATATATATATAA
>NW_013669371.1:17736-29247 GCF_000517525.1 Limulus polyphemus
TTATATATATATATATATATATATATATAATATACCTTCCTATCACAACTGTAGTTTGACTAATAATGGTCTATGTTCTTCAGTTTGATAATGGGTGTCAGCACCTGTTGTGGACCAATAATTTGATTTTCTTTATGGCTCCTTGAAACAACATTTCTTTGCCTTAAATCTTTGAGAGGTGCATAGCTTGATAAAAATTGTGAAATAACACTTAATGTTTGTCCACCTGTGATTCTTCCAAGACTACATTCATCATTGTGTTCACTAGCATGGCTTCTTTTTAACCAGTATAGATTTTTAGAGGATAAGGATAACCATCACTTCAGCAGAAAAGCATAGAGATGAAATTTTGTACCAGAAATGGACAGACTTACTTTAAATGAACATCTGCACATTGTAATGACCATAGTATGGTACCATGAACTTGTTTAAGCTCAAATCATCATGAAAAATACTGAACTTAAGTGGTTTGTTGAAAGATGCATTGATCAGACTCTTCTTTGCTTTCTTATTGTTCAGTTGGAGTTGTAGGTTGTCTGCAAGGTGCAGATACATTTTTTATAATAACAAGTTTATTTTAGTTCATTGTTTTGGGGAAAACTTCACCTTTAAATCCTGATGAGTTTTGATCAGATACAAACTTTCTGCCCATAAATTCCTTAAGTTCAATGTGGGAACACTTAAAGTTTACAACAGTTTTTTTCCCACCCATGTTATACATACTATGCACATCAACAACAACTAACAAATTTTTATAACTATTGCATAAAAATTTCTAAGTGTGTTCTGCTTTAGATTATAAGAAGGAGACCAATCAGCAAATCACTGAGCCTAACTTAATTTTGATATTTTTGTAGGTTTCTAAAATTCTACAAGCATTAAGCAATTCTGATGATAACTTGATAATGCCATGAAACATTACTTATAGATATTTAAAGTAACTTGACTTCAATAATTATTCTCAAAACCTAAAAGCCAAGCATGTAGTAGCCAAAATATATCGTGTTCCCACATGGGAACGTTGGCAGGGATAATATTAAAGGTGTTGAGTCAATTTTATTTTGAGAAGCATGAACACCTACATAATTATTAAGGGCATTATCTGTTTTAATCATTTTTTAACTTTCATAAAGTTACTGTAAAACGCAAACATGTATTCGTAAAAACTTGAGACTGAAAGTAAAGCAGGATCTAATAATATGTGAACATCAGTATATCTGCTATATCTAGTGTTATCAAAGCCTTTTGCTCAATACCAGGGCTCATAAGACTAGCTGGGTTATAAAAGACATAGTGTCAAGATTCTATTTATATCATCAATCACTTGAACAACAACTGTTTTGGTTTGAACTAGATTAAGTTGGTTGAGAGATATGCTTTTAAGTGGCCATTTATAGGGGGTAGTAATTGAATTGGTTATATGCACCTGATTCTATTTAGCTAATATTTACCTATTTTGTCAACTTTAAAAATAGAAAATTACAACTAACAATTATGTGTATTCTTATACTAGTTGTTTTTTTTATTATTTCAGACTTTAACAGAAGTCTTGGATTTTGCAAGAACAGATTCTAACACAAATGAAGAATGGGTTCTTTTGAGCCTTACACAATTAATCAGAGGCTTCCTGTAAAAAATGCAGATATTATTAAATATCTCAATGAAGCCTTGAGAGATGAGGAAGAAGAACATCAAGAAGAGAATCAGTTATTGGTATCTTTTTATAAAGATGCTTTGATAAAGATAGGAAAAATTAAATATGAACATGTACCTCATGCTATATTTAAACAAATAGCAAGAGAAGTAGAGGTAAAATCAGATGATGATTGGAAGGACATTGCAAGCATGCTTGGCATTGACAATGTGGAAGAACTTAAAATTATTGAAAAACGTTCACATAATTCCAATGAATTTCCATTATACACTGTTTTTGTTTCAAACTTATCAAAAGGTTCTGGGACATTGGGACAAATCTTAAAAATATTGTTAGATATTGAGCGTTATGACATACTACGTAAAATACAAGGTGAGATAATCACTCTTCAAGCAAAACATTCAAATTCACAAAGTTTAGAAAGAAGTGATTCCATCAATTTGAACCATAGTCAGTTTGCAGTTGAAGATGATTCATCATATTTCTCTTCATCTCTCTGCAACAGACAGCAAACTTCTACGGACAATCTCTGTTGTGAAGTAAATGATACAACGAGAGAAAGTGACTTGTTCAGCTGCACAAACAGTTCTATTTACTCTGCTAGTCACAGCTTTGAAGGAAACAATCTAGAAATTACTGAAAGTAGAAATGATTGTTGCAGTAATGCTAGAGAAAAAGATTTACTACTTGGAACTAACTGTTGCATAACAAGTAAACGAAAAGAATTTGAAAACAACTTCATCTCAAGATGTAACAGAAACAGCAATAAAACTTTCACACGTAACATCCATTCCACTACAGTTTTTCATGCTAACGAAGAAAAAAGGTATCGAGAAGAAAGCATTAACATTGAATCAAGTGAAAGCTCCTATGAAATCTCCAACTTGAGCTGTGAGAGTAATGGCTCCATTTTCCAGCCAGAAAGCATTTCTAGTTGCAGAAGTGAAGAAGCTGATATCAATGGCTTGTATACATATGCTCCATATCAGGGAAATAGCTTTACCAGTAGAGGTCCAATACTAATGTCACAGGATGTAGCTGTCACTCTGTATAACTTTTGGGATAATGAAGGAAGTGTGTCAGATCAATTAAGAAGAATACCAAGAATTGCTTGTGGAAAAGCTGATTCTCAGGTATACATAGGACCTGAGAGAATCTGTGAAACTTTATATCGGCCTTTAAGTAATAAATTTGCATCAGTGTTTATCACTCATACTTTAGATGACATAGAAGTTGCCATGAAACTGAAAGATAAGATGAATTTTCAATTTAACGTCACTTTTGCAAGGGAGTTAGATGTTGAGCTTGCTTTTGATCCTTACAGTAACATCAGAAAATTGCTTGAAGATGTTGACTTCATTGTTCCTATTGTAAGCCCTTCTTATTTGCAGGAAATTGAGCCTGTTGACATCCAGACAAGAAGCACAGATAGCCTCCATGTCCGTTACATTTTCCAGCATTATCAAAATGAGTATGCTAATAAAGCTTGTCTAAATTATAAAATACGGCCAGTGATGGTCAGTGGCATGAAACAAGCTGATCTAGGAAATCGTTTAGAGCTGAGATGCTGTTTAAGATTATGGGAAGAAGTTCCAAGACTGTGTAATATTCTAAAGATGACCAAAGAAAAATATCCATATTTATATCTCTGATAAATAGAATAAAAGAATTAGACTACCTTAACCCATTCATTAAAGTACAGCATCACAGATAATTTGAAATGGATATGATGTTTACATGAAGCAAAAGTATGAACAATCTGAACATCAATTTTTCTTGTTTGTTTAGTTCATTGATAATGAACCTGGTAAGAAAATGTGCTGATGATATCTGTTGCACACTTAATACCATAACTAAAAAAATATACTATATATTTTTTTACACAATGCTGTGTTGAAAATTAATGTATATACACATATGTCTATAATATATATATACCACTGAAAATTTTCTATGTTGGTATATATGTTGTTTTGGTCCTTATATACATCTTCGTTTTCTATACCATTGGAAAGTTTAAGAGTAAGCCATTTGCAAGTTGGTTATCCTATTGTAATAAATGTATCACTGTTATTTCATTATTTGTTTCTGTTACTGAATGTATTTGTTGGACAAGTAGCAAATGTTTGGGCATCAATTTTGTTGCATTTTTTCAGGAAATACAATTTTTTGTAACGTGTAACTTTGCTACACATTTTGTGTTTTTAGGTATAAATCTAGTCATGATTATTATTTTGAACTTAATTTTTTGCACTTTATCCCACTAATGAAGATTCAGTATGTCAGTTTGTGCATTATAAAATTTAGTAACTGTTAACTCATTGTGGAATACAAAGATTTGTTTAGTGCAGATGTATCCCTACTTTTTACTACCCCCCCCCCCCCTTCCTTGGAATTGTTATTTTACCAACAATATTTTGAAGAAGCAAGACAACATTTAATTAGTTAAGTGCTAAAGTCACCTGATAACCTTGTGACGACTCAACAGTGTTTACTTTATTGTTGGATATGTTGTAATGTGTTTGTAGGAACTTGGATTGTTTTTCATTTTGCAACCAATATTGGTACAATGATGTCATTTAATTTTTTTACTTCTGACTGTTTGCTTCAGTACATCATGTATGTCTTGAGAGTTTTTTTAATACATAGAATAAATAATAAAAATAAATAAACACATCTATTAAGTTTAGGGAAAATTTATATTGCTTTTAAACTTTGCTGTTCATCCAATATTAATTTTAAATAAATATTTTTCATTTTCACATACACTTGTGTCTTTCACTTTGGGCAGATTTCACCACAACAGTTAATACAGTGCTACAAGCAGAATAATCAGTAATTTTTACATATACATTTGTTTTAGTAAAATATTTTTGCAATTATATTATATTATCAAACTAATTGGGACAGCAATAGAATGTGCAAGGCCATTAATTCAGAATCATTTCTAATTGAGTGTTGGTCCACCTTTTGAACATCACAGCTTGGACCAGATTTTGTTAGCTAGATGTTATATTTTACCATCCCCCCTTCAGCAGTGGATCATGGTCTGTCAATTCTGGCCAATTGAGACTTTCCAAAAATTTCCCAGAATGATTCGATTTGGTTTATAAGTCTCTGGGCTGGTCACTTCAGACTTAAATTGTTGTTGTTGTCCCAAACCAATTCCACTCACACACTTGCATTGTTAATGTTATGCTTTTAAATGTAAATGACCTTACTGTAAGTTTGCATCAAAGCTCATCCTTAGCATGAAATCACAGAACATAGTCCATAACATGAAAAACTGACCCAAACCATTATGCTTCTTCCACCTTTGGCAATGGATTTATGAGGGGGGGGGGGGTGTATTCTAATAATGAAAATGGTTGACAAAACACACTATTTTTATTTACAGAAGGTTTTAATGTTTTGGAACACTTGTTCTATCTTCAGCAAAATTTGAAAATAATATTTATTAACTAATACTATAGTATCAATCAATAGTTTACTTGGATATTAGCGGAAGGAAAAATAAGTTATAGTATATGTTTTGAAGGTTTTCTAAATAGTCCTAGTGGTCGAGGTCACGCAATTTGAGACTTTATGAGCTGGACTATTAAGTTGATGAAGTTTAATTTCCATCAGTTTGCTAGAAGATAGAAACCAAAATAACATACAACTCAAAATAAATAATAAAATATGTTAAATTCAAAAAATAAATCAAAGTTATAATACACTGTAGTGTGCAGTTGCACTGTATGTTTTCTACCTTTTTTTTTAATAACTTAGGAATTTATTAAGTTTCTTTAGTCCGATTATATGCAGTTTTTACATAAACACGTCAAAAAATTATTGAGTTGTTTTCATTCTAGATCCCTTTGTTTTTTGTGTTTGTTGTTGTTACTTTCTATTAGGTAAAACCTACTTTGCCTACGGAAATATTGCACTAACTCTGTACATTGTGTAGAATAGGTCAATGGGAGTATTGTATTTTACTGATAAAATAGATGACACCTAATAATATGTTCATCACTGTGTTGTAGGACAATATAAGACTGATCCTCTGGAACAAACCTGATCTGTCGTTTTGGGTACAACAGATGTTGGATGATCTTCCTGGGTCTATAGTTGCAGAGAGTTCTATATTGTACACATTTGGTCATTGATTAAAGACCGATGGCCAGAATAATACTTTCTCTTGGCTCAACATTTATTTCATACAACAATCTGTATTCAGTGGCAAACTCTCCTTTCTGGTGATGAATACTTCTAATTGCTTAAACTGCCATTCTTTAAACTTTTATAACACGAGAGTTCAAGAAAGGACAATAAATATTAGAAAAAGAACAGAAAATTTGGTCATAACGTCCTGTAATTATAGCTCAGAAATGTCTCCTTCCTATACGTTGTGTGATATTTTCTGACTAAACTGATTCCCACAAAGAGAATTTGGTAGGTACACTTTATAATGGCAGGTTAAATTATGCATTAATACTGCATTTAACTAAAGTTGATTTTAAGTAAAGAAATAAACATCCTCAATACAATGTGTGAAATAAATAAAATCAATCTTTATTCAGGCCGAGGACACTGTGTGTTTTTGTGTACTTGCTTTTTGGGTGCTGGCTGGTTGCCTTTAACCAACTTAGGATCAGCAACAAGAATGTTTATTTTACCAAGATCTATTCCAGAATGCTTATAACTAATGTTTCTTACTTAATGAGAAATGCTGGATTTACCCATAGAAACTAGCGCTATCGCGTCATTCTAATACGACATAGGGAAAGGCGTAACTTCGAATTTCGTTTGGTTTACTACTTACGGACCCTGGTTGTCGACATTATTTCGCAACGTACAGTATTATAACCATTCTGCTCATGAGCGGAACAGGTGATACCTCAATAGAATGGCAGGTGGGATTGTTTGGCCACGTTTTATGCAAAACTGCGTAGAATTAGACTAAAAGTTTTTTTTTTTAATTCTGCATTAAAATAATAAAGTAGGAAATGCATGGCATGCCTACATAAGACAATAGGATATGCCTAATGTAGTGGGCGCCTTTCTGGCAAAAATTATTTTTGAGGGCATAATTTCAATGATTTTTGCATAATCGCTTTGCTTACTTGCTGTTCAATACATGTTGATGGTACTTCTGAAATAGAAGTAACGAATATGATGTAAAGCAATGGTAGTCTTCTTCTATCAAGGCTTTGGTAATGGTTGCGCTGTGTAATTTCAAAAACATTCTGAATAAATATGTATATATTTGCATTATATTTATAATAAATTTTTGGTTTCCTTAATATTAGTAAAACACGACCATTTCTTAATGTAGGTAATGTCATGCTGATTTAAAAATTACCTTTTAATTTTCTTAAAAAAGAAAATCTTCCATAACAAAATACTTTATTTCTACGGAAATAAAAATTCCGTTTTATAGATAGTCCCAGTGATTGAGATGACGCAATTTGGGAGTAATGAGCTGGTCTTGGCTTATTGTGTTGGTTAAGTTTAATTTTCATTAGTTTTATTTATTTTACAACACACCAGAATTAGGGTAAGAATTTTTGAACACTATATCATCTTATTCCCTTTTAATTTGTTTATTTTTATTGAATGATTCTACCCATCATTCAGGAAAACTGGCGAACCAGGCAGCAAGCCAATCTTGATATGGTGCCAATGTTATTGCCACACCATTGTTGACGTTCTAGTGATGATTAAAATGAAATTGGAATGAAAATACGTTGGTGCTAGTTAGCAAGTCAAAATTATATTTATAGCTAATTATTTAGGTAAATACATGTGAGTGAATTTCAATGACTTCATCATATCGAATTTACTTTTTTTTTAAAATTTAAGTAACTAACTGAAATGAAAGTGAAAGAGGCATGAGATACTGAATCTCAATGCAAATTGAAACTGAAGTCTAATGTTGTATTCAACATTATATCCGATGTCAATACCCGTATTTGTTGCGAACCATACTTCATGATGAGTAAGTTACAATGAAACAATACACTTTAATTTCTGACGATAACAAGGAGCCAGTTGTTTCCATTTAGACTGACTCATTTGCTACTTCCAACCTACTACAACAGTACAAGTATAAAAAACTATAATCTAAGCAAGCTTGTAGAAACTCCTTTTCGTGATCGCAAAATTACAGTATAACCCAGAATTATCTTTCCTGTTTTAAAAACTTAATAACTAAAGAAATACAAACATGCAGTTTTCAACATCTTGTAAGTTGTATCCCAACTCATACAGTTTCTATTGTCATGTTTGTTTTGTTTTTCACTCCAGTGAGGAGTGTTACTCCATAAAGTAGAAACTGTGAAAGAAAAGGCTCAATGCAATGGATTGGTTGGGATGGGCTATTTCTGTGGCCTCTGAATATGCCAGACATCACTCCACTAGACTTCTTTGGGGGTATGTTAAAATCAGGAATTGCACACCTAGGCTATAGCAAACATCATGGAGCTAAAGACCAGGAAAATGGATGCTATAGCCACTAATTGTATACATGTTCTAGTGAACATGGACTGAAATCAAATAGCGATTAGATGTGCTGAGAGCCACTAATGTAGTCTGCTAACATGACAGTAAAAACTGTTTGAGTTGGGCTACAAGATGTCGAAAACTGCATGGTAGTATTTTTATAGTTATTTAATTATTAAATTTTAAAATAGGAAAGGAAATTTTGTACCACCCCATACTTATCCAATCCCCTTTGAAGTTCATTATTACAGATTAACATATAGACAACAAAAGGAAATCTGAGTTCAAAGTATTCCATACGCTTCAGGTATACACTAATATTTGACAGGTAGTTAGCAAATACATGCAAGAATGCTGATTCAAGACAAGTAAGCACAGAATAAACTGAACATCAAGAGCAAAGGCAAAAGATGCAATTGGACAAATAAGCAAATAATTATTCACAATAAGTGTAGCTTGTTATATTTACCACACTAGCTGGCTTAGAGCTCTCTCCTTTACTTCTTTTAGCTGCTGGAATGAAGTGTACACAGGAAAAGGACAGAAAGTATCATTTATTGCATTTCCAAATCAGACAAAAGATTCAAGTATGGTATCTCTCATAACCCATAACTGTATACATCAATAGCTATTCCAAATATCATACAGGAAAGAAAATCCACAACTCGTATCAATCTGTACAAGTGTTAATGTCACTACTTGAGATGAACAGCATCTTTATTACTTTTACATTTTCCCGGGGAGTGAACATAGGGCCAGAGTAATACAAGTTTCTACTTCTTGCCCTATGTGCATTTTACTGAAAGGTTGAGCATGTTAGATAGGATGGGAATTCGAACCCAAACAATTCTCATAATGCCTATGATTAATATCTTCCTCAGTCTTGCATATGTTTGTTTAGCATTTTAAAGCTTCCGTGAAAAGTTTAAGCTTTCTCAGAAAACTCCTAATGTGATGGTCAATCCCAATATCCATTGGTAAAAGAGTAGCCCATGAGTTGATGGTGGGTGGTGATGACTATCTGCTTTCCCTCTAGTCTTCCACTGCTAAGTTAGGGACAGCTAGCACAGACAGCCCTTGTGTTAGTTTGGGAGATGTTCACAACAAACCAATGAGAAATGTTTTTGAGATTCCCCATTGCAATTTTACATGTCACCTACTGTTATATAGGTAAGCATAAGCACTGGAGAATAAGAGTGGTGTTTAAAAGGTTATATGTATTTTAACATAAAAATCTAAGGACAAGGAGGGACCTGTTGTCTCATTTACTAAACTAGAGCTTAAAATAAAACTCAGAGCTCATCCTTATCATTCAAAAACTTATCAAGCCTTCCCTTAAATTAATTGTATCTACCTCATCTGAAGGTAACCCATTTCAAAGGCCAACCACCCTGTTAGTAAAATAAAGCGGTCTTAACTGAAGATGACTCTTACCCTGCCAATATTTATATTTGTATTCTCTAGTCGTACCATTCTCAGAATTTATTATGAAAAAAGATGATGTATCAACACTATCATTTCCTTAAACACCTCAATCAGATCCCTTCTAACTCTTCATTTTTGAAGAGAAAACAAGACAAGCTTAGCGATCATAACCTGTCTTCATATGACAACCTTTCCATCCCAAGTAATACCCTAGTAACTATTCTCTGAATCCTTTCCAACACTTTAATGTCTTTTCTAATGTAAGGAACCCAAGGCTGAGCATAGTACTCTATATGAGGCTTAACCAGTGATGTAAATGTCAAAATTATAACCTTTTTAGACTTGTATTCAATATAAAAACAACATAAAATTCTATTTGCCTTCTCATTTTAACAGCATATTACTTGGGTGGCTTAAAAGACTTATCAGTCAAAACACCAAGACCTTTTTCTTTCATGACACTGTTAATATTATTCCCATCAAAATTGTACTTACTATTCAAGCCATAATATCTCGTATGCATTACCTTGCATTTATTATAACTAAAAACTCCAATTTACTTGTTCAACTTGCCAAATGATCCAAACCCTTTTATAAAACAGAAACATTCTTATCACTGTCAGCAACACCCAAAACCTGAATATCATCAGCAAATTTAAGTACTTTATTGACAATTTTTTCATCTGTGTCATTGGTGTAAATCAAAAGGAACAAAGGCTCTAAAACTGAGCTCTAAGGTACCCCACTTGTGACATTAATCCAGGTTGACTGAACTCAATTTATAACAACCCTCTACTTTCATCCAACCAGACACTTTTCTCTTTGCAGAGCCAACTTATCTCCCATCCCTACAGAGATCATTTTTTATGTGGCATCTTGTCAAATGTTTTCAGAAAATCGGTATAAGCTAAATCCACACTGTACCCTCATCCACATAAGCAGTAGCTTCCTCAAAAGATTAGTAAGGCAAGACCCAACAAATGTGAAACATTGTTAAATGATTTTGTAAGACATCTTTTATCAGGCTTTCAGAAACTTTTCCCACAACTGATGTAGGACTAACAGGCTTATAATGACTTGGGCAATTTTTATTACCTCCAAAAAGTTAAAACTTTGTAGGAGGTTTGTTGCACTGTCTTGAGTGATTTTCCTTTTGTTTATTTTAAATGCATAACTTGTTTTTAATGTCAAGTTTGTAAAATACAGCTAAAATAAGGTGGTGGGAAAGAAATATCTGACTGATAGTTTGCATACTAACCATATTTGTTTGCATGAAAACATAAGAAATTTGCATTAAACCTGTGTTCACAGGTGAGAGGGGTCAACTTGTGCAT
Organism: Limulus polyphemus; assembly: GCF_000517525.1. NCBI lineage: Eukaryota > Metazoa > Arthropoda > Merostomata > Xiphosura > Limulidae > Limulus > Limulus polyphemus. The sequence goes on from NW_013669371.1 coordinate 28,633, forward strand.
GCCTTGACTTTGTATAGAATGCCATTCAACATGGTATTATGTAAAGGATATCAGAGTTATCAACTTTTCATGTTACCATACATTGCTGATTTCACCACAGCTCATGGTAGAGTAGAGAAAATAACCAGATATGATATGTATGCAGATACTGAAAAACTTAAGATATGCATAGAGGTGTTTTTTTAATTATAAAAATGCAACTTGCATGATGGACAAAAGTATTTTATTCTTCACATAAACATCACCTTACACTCTGACTCTTTACTGTTCTATGTTTTAAGAAAAGTAAGTTTAAGAACTTATTTCTAAATAGTATTAATCTATATACATATATAATGTATAATAATTGAAATGTGACTATATTTTACAAAGTACTAGTCTACTAAAACACAGCCAAGACAAATTACTTTGTATAAACCAAAGGTCAGTTTTATGTTATTTGATATGGTAACATGAGTGCACGTGAACCGCATCATTGTAACTTCTGTATTGTTAGCCAGGCACGGCTGAAAGGTCAATGTAATAAAAATAATAAATTTATAATGTTATGAGATTTAAGCTATTTAGTCTAAACATTTATGTTTTCGTGTTATAATTTGTCTTCATTCTAGAATG